>NC_051092.1:14464990-14764990 GCF_901709675.1 Syngnathus acus | reverse complement strand
CTTGGTGTTTCAGTGAAGCCTGTGGATCACACTATCATCATTGTGGCCACAGCCGTGTTCGTCGCCACCATGGTGCTATCGGTGGGCGTTGGCATTTTTGTTTACAGAAGACGACAGGCCCAATTGCGGAATGTCACCGCGGCAACAAGCGAATGGTGAGGAAGAGTCATCAATATTCAGTCTTCAACACATCTATTTCAGTTGTGGTGCAAGTTTTACAAAACAATTTGTTTCAATGAATGAATCTTTATTTTGAACATGATTTAAAGAATAAAAACAATAAAAAACAAACAACATAAAACAAACAACAAACAATATATATCACTGTTCTAAAAGGAGTAGGAAGAAGCTTAGGCTTATCATGTCCTACCCCTATCCATCACTTAGTTCCAAGTGAGAACATTAAAACTTCAAAAGAAAAACAACAAAAATATCTTATAATCCAAAAGCTTAACAGTAGTCACCTTCATTTTCCTCTTTTTGGTAATTTGCAAATATCATTCCTTTATACATTTTTTTAAATAGAACTATATTTCTGCTTTCCTTCATTTTATCTTCTAGTCCATTCCACAAAGCTACTCCATAGGATAATATGCACCTGCTCCTGAGATTGGTGCGAACGTACCCCTTATCAAATTATATCCCTTATCTTTTTCAATAAATAATTTTTGAATGTTCCCTGGGAGTTTTTGAGTCTTTGCTCGATACATTGTCTGTGCCAGTCTAAATCTGAATAAGTCCATTAGCTTTAAAGCGTTTGATTGTAAAACCAAATTATTTGTATGGTCTCGAAATCCAACCTTGTGTACAATTCTCATAGTTTTTTTCTGTAGTATAATTAATGGTTTTAAAGTGCATATGTATGCATTTCCCCATATCTCCACACAGTAAGTCGAATATGGTAAAACAAGACAACAATACTGAGTATACAACATTCTCTGCTCCAGAATATGTTTTGCACTGCAGAGTACTGCAATACTCCTTGCTGCTTTGGATCTAACGTATCTTATATGAGGTTTCCAACAGAATTTGTCGTCTAATATTACTCCTAAAAAATGGATCTCATAAACTTGTTCAATATTGACATTATCTATTGTTACTTGAACCTGTGTATCTATTTTACGGTTTACAAATACCATCAGTTTGGTTTTGTCTACATTCAATAGTAATTTATTATGTCAAACCATATTTTAGTTTGGACAATTCAGTTGCAATGGTCTCCAATAGTATCTTAGTTATTTCCAGAACAGAAGATGTTGGTGTTGTCCGCAAAAAATAATACATTTAAAGATAGTTGACACCTTACAAATATCATGTATGTACGGACTAAATAATATGGGGCCCAACACTGACCCCTGTGGGACTCCACAGGTAATGTCAGGCGTGACCCTTCACCACTTTTACCCCTCACTATCCGCAGTAATACTATTCTCTCCACAGACACCTTCAAGTTCCTGGGAACCACAATCTCTCGGGACCTGAAATGGACCGGCCACATAGACTCTGTCCGGAAGAAGGCCCAGCAGAGGCTGTACTTCCTGAGACAGCTCAAGAAGTTCAACCTGCCGCGAGAGCTTCTGAAGACCTTCTACACTGCCATCATCCAGTCTGTCCTCTGCACCTCCATCACTGTCTGGTTTGGATCGGCCTCCAAACAAGACAAGCACAGACTGCAACGGACAATCAGGACTGCAGAAAAGATCATTGGAATCAACCTCCCATCCATCCAAGACTTGTACCTGTCCAGGACCAGGAAACGTGCAAGGAACATCTCTACAGACCCTTCTCACCCAGGTTGCAGTCTGTTTGAACTACTCCCCTCCGGACGGCGTTATAGAGCTCGGTACGCCAAAACCAGCAGACACAGAGACAGCTTCTTCCCCCAGGCTGTTGCTCTGATGAACTCACACCACTCTTAGAGTCTCAGAGTCATTACTGTGCAATAACATCCTGCTCTCCACACCTTTTTTGAATTTGTCTACACTGTTTGTACTATGTGTCCTCTCTGCATCCATTGCAGCCTGGTCATCCTGGAAGAGGGACCTTCCCATCTGTGGTCTCTTCTCAAGGTTTCTCATTTCCCCTAGCTGGACTTTTGAGTTTTTCCTTGCCCTTTTGGGAGTTTAAGATCAGGGGATGTTTGAGAATATTTGCCATTTTTCACATGTCCTGAGTGTTGTTAGTCACCTAAATGTTGAACAGAGGGTGTGATTTACCGAAGTCAAATTCCTTGTTTGGCACGCCCAAACATGGCGAATAAAAAAATCTTGAATCTTGAGAATCTTGAATTCTTTAGCTTAGCGTATTCAGGTACTTACACACAGGGGCTCCACCTGGAGCCCACTGCGTTGCAGCAACACTTACCCACCTGGGTCCAACAAGTGGACCCGCTGCGGTGATTAGGCATGAGGATGGATAGGCTGCTGTTTAGTCCTGTAGTGTCCTCTTTGAGATGAAACTCCGGATCCAAGATTTTCCTTTCACTCTTGAGATCCTTGGTTTTGTTAATTCTAACAAACTCTATTTCTAACCAACATAATATTGAAAAAAAGGTCAAACTCACAGTTTTATTAATGTCAAACCATATTTTTAGTTTGGACAATTCAGTTGCAATGGTCTCCAATAGTATCTTTAAGTTATTTCCAGAACAGAAGATGTTGGTGTTGTCCGCAAAAATAATACATTTAAAGATAGTTGACACCTTACAAATATCATGTATGTACGGACTAAATAATATGGGGCCCAACACTGACCCCTGTGGGACTCCACAGGTAATGTCAGGCGTGACCCTTCACCACTTTTACCCCTCACTATCCGCAGTAATACTATTCTCTCCACAGACACCTTCAAGTTCCTGGGAACCACAATCTCTCGGGACCTGAAATGGACCGGCCACATAGACTCTGTCCGGAAGAAGGCCCAGCAGAGGCTGTACTTCCTGAGACAGCTCAAGAAGTTCAACCTGCCGCGAGAGCTTCTGAAGACCTTCTACACTGCCATCATCCAGTCTGTCCTCTGCACCTCCATCACTGTCTGGTTTGGATCGGCCTCCAAACAAGACAAGCACAGACTGCAACGGACAATCAGGACTGCAGAAAAGATCATTGGAATCACCTCCCATCCATCCAAGACTTGTACCTGTCCAGGACCAGGAAACGTGCAAGGAACATCTCTACAGACCCCTTCTCACCCAGGTTGCAGTCTGTTTGAACTACTCCCCTCCGGACGGCGTTATAGAGCTCGGTACGCCAAAACCAGCAGACACAGAGACAGCTTCTTCCCCCAGGCTGTTGCTCTGATGAACTCACACCACTCTTAGAGTCTCAGAGTCATTACTGTGCAATAACATCCTGCTCTCCACACCTTTTTGAATTTGTCTACACTGTTTGTACTATGTGTCCTCTCTGCATCCATTGCAGCCTGGTCATCCTGGAAGAGGGACCTTCCCATCTGTGGTCTCTTCTCAAGGTTTCTCATTTCCCCTAGCTGGACTTTTGAGTTTTTCCTTGCCTTTTGGGAGTTTAAGATCAGGGGATGTTGAGAATATTTGCCATTTTTCACATGTCCTGAGTGTTGTTAGTCACCTAAATGTTGAACAGAGGGTGTGATTTACCGAAGTCAAATTCCTTGTTGGCACGCCCAAACATGGCGAATAAAAAAAATCTTGAATCTTGAGAATCTTGAATTCTTTAGCTTAGCGTATTCAGGTACTTACACACAGGGGCTCCACCTGGAGCCCACTGCGTTGCAGCAACACTTACCCACCTGGGTCCAACAAGTGGACCCGCTGCGGTGATTAGGCATGAGGATGGATAGGCTGCTGTTTAGTCCTGTAGTGTCCTCTTTGAGATGAAACTCCGGATCCAAGATTTTCCTTTCACTCTTGAGATCCTTGGTTTTGTTAATTCTAACAAACTCTATTTCTAACCAACATAATATTGAAAAAAAGGTCAAACTCACAGTTTTACCAACTAACATAACTATAGATGTCTGTATTTTCAAGCTGGAACTACAAGAGTATTACGGTTGCTTGTATTGTACATAGTGAACAAAGTGTTTTCTACTAGAAAAAGAAAGAATGATCAAATTCAAAGAAACATTTCGACTGGCAACAGGCTGTGTGAAGCAGAAATGCATCTAATGCAGGCAATCCCTGGATTTTGAATTACTGTGTGGTCAGGTTTGTACTGCAATTTTTAATAATGCACCTGCCCTAATTAGTTTGTGGATTAGCTTTACTTTTTTTCTTTTGAATTTCATTTATCTAGCACGCTTCCCCCCAAAAAAATTCAGATCTCTTGTTGTCGTGTTCAACTGATTAGTCATGCACTACAATTTTGTAATGTCCATGGTTCGGTTCAAGTTTTGTTTTTAAAGTGACTGTTCGGTTTAAACTTTGGTTCAGTTCAAACATTGAAAAAATGAAAACAATATTTAGAAGATATTTGTAGTTGAAAATCTCCAAACAAAGTCTTGATTTTATTGCAATACGAAGAACATGTACCGTATTTCTCTGACTATAAGTCGCTCCGGAATATACGTTGCATCAGCCATAAAATGCACAATAAAGTTAAAAAAACATATAAGTCGCACCAGAGTATAAGTCGCATTTTGGGGGAAATTTATTCGACAAAATCCAACACCAAGAACAGACATGAACGAGCAACAACAGGCTAAACGATACGGTATACTAACGTGACAAACACAAACAAAGAGCTGAGAACAGGTCTGACGTAACATTAACAGTTATCCAAATAACTATAACATAAATAACACCTTTATCAAACTATCTGTGTCACTCCAAATCATTAAATCCATCGGTCATCCTTTATGTAAACAATGTCGCGTGTGCGCCGCGCCGCTGACGTCGCGGACTCGTCGTCAGTTGCAGTTCAAATAATTCCACAGGCCCATATAACGATATATAAATTATATATCCAATAACTATTATATAAACAACAATATTATCAAAGCACCTGTGTCACTCCAAATCATTAAAGCCATCGATCGTCCTGTCCTCTATGTAACCAACGCCGCGTGTGCGCCGCGCCGCGCCACTGACGTCGGACTCGTTGTCAATTGCAGTTCAAATTATTCCACAGGCCCAAATAACGATATATAAAGTATATATCAAAATCCTATTATATAAACAACATTATCAAATTATCTGTCACTCCCAATCATTAAATCCATCGATCAAAATCTTGGTACTTTATGTAAACAACGCCGCGTGTGCGCTGCGTCGCTGACGTCGGACTCGTCGTCAGTTGCAGTTCAAATTATTCCACAGGCCTATATAATTATAAACAACAAATTTTTATCAAACAATCTCTGTCACTCCAAATCATTACATCCCGTGATCGAATCCTTAGTCCTTTATGTAAACAACGCCGCGTGTGCATCGGACGCTGACGTCATTTGCAGTTCAAATTGCAGTAATCCCTGTCTATATCGCTGTTCGTTTATCGCGGTTTCACTACATTGTGGATTTTTGAATTTTTATTTTTTGTGAATAATTTCACATACAAGTCGCTCCTGAGTATAAGTCGCCCCCCCACCCTAACTATGAAAAAACCGCGACTTATAGTCCGAAAAAATACGGTGTGTGTGTGTGTGTGTGTGTATGTGTATGTGTATGTATATATTAAAGGAACACTTTGAAAACATCAGATTTCAATGGTGAAAAAAAAAAAGTTGGATATTGTCGAGTGGCATGGTGGTACAGATGGTGTAAAATTAGGTATTGAATTTGGCCCAGGCACATTGGCTATCCCAAAACATGTCGTAGTTCAAAATTTCACCAGGAGATGGTGTTAAAGCTTGACATAGGGGTGACCGGATGGAAATTAACAAATCTAATCAATTAAATTGTTAGCAATTGGGAGGACACGACCTGTTCAAACACGTAGCAACGCACAATTTTGGAATAAGAGTTTGCAATGCCATAATTTTAAGATGTAACAGCTTGAGCAATATCCATATATGTGTTTAAGTTGGAGGAACCCATTATTGTGTTAAGTACTATTATGTGACAAGATATATGTGATTCATGTTGCAATGTTTTGTCCAACCTGTATTTAACATTGGCGTTCCATCCATACCTGAATGTATTAAGTTGAAGAGGAGACATTAAGGGCTATATACTAAATGCCGGAACGAACAAAACAGGAAACACCAATTAAGGGTGATTGCTGCTTGAAGCAAGGTTGCCAGGACAACCGAGGTACACCCACGTATTCCGGTGAGGTAATTCCGATGAGGTAATGCCGGAACGAGCAAAACAGGAAACACCAATTAAGGGTGATTGCTGCTTGAAGCAAGGTTGCCAGGACAACCGAGGTACACCCACGTATTCCGGTGAGGTAATTCCGATGAGGTAATGCCGGAACGAGCAAAACAGGAAACACCTATTAAGGGTGATTGCTGCTTGAAGCAAGGTTGCCAGGACAACCGAGGTGCACCCACGTATTCCGGTGGGGTAATTCCGGTGAGGTAATTCCGATGAGGTAATGCCAGAAGCATATAAATATGACGCCTGGACACAGAACGGCGCGCTCCTCCTCCCCAGTCGGGGCGGCGCTTCTCCGAAATCACGGCGATGGCCGTGTCGCTGCCCGGACTAAAAGAACGAAGATGGACTTTGCATTCTTTTTCAGATTGAACCAAAATTCTACTAAGATGATTTCCAGAGTCTTCGAATTGGACTTTGTCAAATTTTAAGCTTCGAGGAAGGCAGAGGAGACAGCCGCTGGGGCAGAAAGGAGAAGTCGCCAATTTTACTTTTTAGGCTAGGCTCCTCACGGCCAGACCTTTCCTCTTTTTTAAACAGAATTCGGATTTTGAAACAAAGGAGAGCCGATCACTCGACTTGTTCAAACCAAATAGGATTTTAGACCTTTAGTCTCCTCTTTTGTTCTGTGTGGGTGAGTCTTGTTTTTTGTTTTTTCGACTTGTAAGTCTTTTTCTGGCTTATTCATTAAATCTCTTCTTAAGCCTTAATTCGGTTATCGATTATTTCGTATTAACTATGTCGAGCATGGTTTTATATGCGGTAATTACAACTTTAAATTGTCTTTATTTCCCTATCATAGTCATTCTTTAAATCCGTTCAATTCTTTTTAAAGTGAAGACAGCTTTAATCCTTAACATCAGGAATTGTCAGATCTGGTTCGAAGTAGTTATCTTGAGTTCAGCTAGAGCGAGGGCGCTCTAGTAAATTAACGAATCCTTGAGGTCTTAACAAAGACATCTAAAAAATATCCGTAACGTAATACCAGCATCAACAACCGAAGGGAGCCATCATTACGGCGCGGTCATATCGACGACTCGCCTCGAATAGAGTTACTCGGCTCGCGCGTCGGATGACTTAAAAAGGATTGGCGTCGTAAAGAAATTAGATTGATTCTAGTAGAATTAATTTAACTCGGGTGGTCAGCTACGGACGAGTCCCTTCACCCCCGGCTTATTGAACCCGTTACTGGGGAGCCGGTGCCACTATAATAAAGTGCGCGTTTGACAATATCTATCCGTTGGATATGAACAGTTTGTCACAGGAACAAAAGGATGCCATATCAGTCAGTGGCACTGACTCCCATCATGATGAAGTGCTTCGAAAGGCTGCTCAAAGAACACATCGTCTCCAGACTCCCCCCAACATTCGATCCGTTCCAGTTTGCCTACCAGCAGAACCGCTCTACTGAGGATGCCATCTCCTCCGTTCTTCACCTGAGCCTGGCTCACCTGGAGGAGAGGAACACCCACGTGCGGTTGCTGTTCCTGGACTTCAGCTCAGCGTTTAACACCATCATTCCACAACATCTGGTGGAAAAACTGGAACACCTGGGCTTCAGCACCCCCCTTCGAAACTGGCTGCTAGACTTCCTCACCAACAGACCTCAGTCAGTCCGGGTCGGACAGAACTCCTCAGATGTCATCACCCTCAGCACAGGCTCCCCTCAGGGCTGCGTCCTGAGCCCCCTGCTGTTCACCCTGATGACACACGACTGCGCCCCCAGGTTCACCACCAATCACATCGTGAAGTTGGCAGACGACACAACGGTGGTGGGCCTCATCAGGGACAACAACGACCTGGACTACAGAGAGGAGGTGGAGCAGTTGGTGGGCTGGTGCAGAGAAAATAGCCTGATCCTGAATGTGGAGAAGACGAAGGAGATCATCGTCGACTTCAGGAAGAACCAGCCTCACCACGCTCCACTGATCATCAACAGCTCAGCTGTGGAGGTGGTCAGCAGCACTAAATTCCTGGGAGTCCACATCACAGACGACCTCACCTGGACTGTGAACACCACAACACTGGTCAAGAGGGCACAGAAGCGCTTGTACTTCCTGCGGAGGATGAGGAGAGCCCACCTGCCCCCACCCATCATGAGGACGTTCTACCGAAGCACCATAGAGAGCATTCTGACAAGCTGTCTCTCGGTGTGGTGTGGAGGTTGCAGCGCCTCCGATTGGAAGAACCTGAGGAGAGTGGTGAGGACAGCAGAGAGGATCATCGGGGCTCCTCTTCCCTCCATTCAGGACTTGTCATCCCAGCGCTGCGTGTCCCGAGCCCGTAATATTATCAGTGACCCATCACACCCCCACCATGGACTGTTCTCCCTGCAGCCCTCTGGGAAGAGGTTTCGCAGCATCCGCTGCAGGTCCACCAGGTTCTGCAATAGTTTTTTCCCTGCTGTCGTCAGACTGTTGAACATTCAAACGTAGCATTCCTCTGCACACTTGTAAATACTGTTTTTGTCTCCTGCACTGTTTACATACTTTATCAGTGCTGCACTTTGTTCTTTATAATTATCTTATTTCATATTTTTATATAGAATGTCACTTTTTAACCAGCCGAAATACCACTACATTGTTGAAAGCCGTATGCAACGAAATTTCGTTTTGTGTACACCTAGTGTTGACAAAATGACAATAAAGTTTGTCTAAGTCTAAGTCATATCTTTTGATGGAAATAAACGTTTTCAGCCTACAGAGGGCTCAGTATATAGACACCCCAAAAATCAAAGTGAAAAAATGATGTGGCAGGCTCGTCCATTTTGACTAAATTCAATTTCTGCAACTCAAAATTCTTTTCAATATCTTGTGTGGCCCCCACGAGCTTGTATGCATGCTTGACGTCACGGCATGCTCCCAATGAGACGACGGATGGTGTCTTGTGGGATGTCCTCCCAGATCTGTCTAAGGGCATCAGCAAGCTCCTGTAAAGTCTGAGGAGCAACCTGGCGGCTGAGGAGCAACCTGGCGGCCTGTTGTTAATTCCATCAACACCAATGCAGCTGAAACTGATTAACAACCCCTTCTGCCACCTACCTGACCAAAACCTTATCAGAAAAGTCTAATTGAATTCATGCCATACCCTGATAAAGAACTGTTCCTTTAATTTTTTTTGAGCAGTATATATATATATATATATATACACACATATATAAGTGAAAATAATGGGAAAATAATTTATCCGTTCTGTTAGGGTTTACAGATTATCTTCATCGTATGATTATGTTGGAATGTAACCTGTAATAATTAACCTAGCTTGTCCTGTCTTAACAAAAGTAGTAGAACAAAGTGCTAAGATCTTTTGAACTGATTGACTAGCTGCAGAGGAAGCAATCAAAGTTGCTTTGTTTACACGTCGTAAAAGACCCCCTACTATGCTTTGATCAGCAGGCCAGGGGCTTCAACCCCATCCTGTCCACTCTCACCCCCACTCTCACCCCCACTCTGTTTCTCTCAATAAAATGCTCCTGCAGGAGGCCTGAGTCAGACCTCATTCGATCATCGCTGTAAGCACAGTGACGAATGGACTCTCCACCTGCAGGTGTCTAAAAGGACTTACTTGTCTCCCGTGTGGTTCTTGCAAAATAAGTTAGAAGTGCGCGCCACCCTAACACGTTCCAAGCCAAAAAACCTCCTGCCTTTTTTAAGTATTTTTTTCATTTGCGCATTTTTGTCCAATCGCGCAACTGCAGTGCACTGCCGAACGCGCAACCGTAGCGCGTCGCCGACCGTGCAACTGCACCGCGCTGGTCGCATTATTGTGACAGAGCCATCGCTGAAATTTAGAAAATATTTTTAAAGTCCTCCTGTACTTTCCAAAATGTAAGTGGACATCAGTGCGCAGGGAGCTTACTTTTGTCCGATCGCGCAACTGCAGCACACCGCCAAACCCGCAACCGTTGCGCACCACCGACCGCGCAACTGCACCGCGCTGGTCGCATTATTGCGACAGAGCGGTCGCTAAAATTTAGAAAATATTTTTAAAGTCCTAATGTGCTTTCCAAAATTTAAGTGGACCTCAGTGCGCAGGGAGCTTAATTTGGTCCAATCGCGCAACCGCAGCGCGCCGGGCGCTGTGTCGCATTGCTTTAAGAGCGTCTTTGTGTTTTAGGATGGCTTTACTGCTCCCACTTGCTTCCTTTGGAGGCATGATTAGAATTGATGCAATCCTCAGAGTAACGAGAATGTAATAATGAACGGAATCAGTTGGCATGCGGGTCCTCTCGGCTCATCTCGCGAGGTTCGACAACCGAATTTCGTCCGACATCCGAAGCAAAAAAATCTCAAACTTTTTGTTCAAATACCGATTTGTTCGAGAACGGGGACGTTCGAAAACCGAGACTCCACTATATAGCTATATATATATTGTCAAATCCGCACTTATCGACCGTAAGTGACCCGACCCTCCGTTTAAAGCAGGGGTGTCCAAACTACGGCCCGCGGGCCAACTGCGGCCCGCGGTCCAGTTTGTATTGGCCCGCAGCAAAGAAGTACTGGGCAGGCTAACGAGCTAGCGGAAAGATGCTAATTCGCGATCGTGCTAACACGCGCAAACGGACCTCTAAAGGAAATTAAACGAACATTTGGAGCAATACTACATTGTCCTAAAGGTTAGACACATGTGATCATTCATTTCTCTTGTTAGGAGACACACTTACATCGCCAATGACTCCTGTACCACTGTAACCGACATATGTACGAGAACGTAAAAAAGGAAGTGGTATCGCCTGAAAACGGCCTTCAAAATAAATCACCCTACCTCAAATCAAAGCATGGCTGAATAACATAAATAACATGGAGAATTCTTAACACAAACTGTAAATATGTTTTTAGAACAACTTTTATTATTATACATTTTTTTATAACAAGGTAGAAGTGTACATACTGTAAATATGTTCTTAGAACTCTTTTATTATTATAACAATTTTCTATAACAAGGTACAACACTGTAAATATGTTTTTAGAACTCTTATTATAATAACCTTTTTTTTAAAAAAAAAAAGGTACAAGTGTACGCACTGCAATTGTGTGGGCACTCCTTGCCTTATGCTGGCGTGTGGGCAAGTTTTGTGCCATAATTCCTCAATTTAGAAGTTTTATTTTGACTTTTAATTCTTTTTTTCAATTTGGGAAAAAAATCCGCGATGTAGTGAAACCGCGATAAACAAACTGTGATGTAGCGAGGGATTACTGTACATCACTGAAAATCAAGGCAATTGTGTTTGTCTAATTTGTAAAGAGACGGTTGCCTTGTTTAAGGATTTCAACTTAGAGACACTATCAGACTAAACATGCAAACACAAACGACCAGCTAACAGGGAGTGACCGCGCTGATAAAGTGAAGCAGCTCCAAGCTGAACTGGCATCACAACAGCGATTCTTCACACGGGACTGTGAGTCAAAAATAAATATTACTAAAGCAAGCTACGAAGTGGCCTGTTGATGTTATGGACCTGTAGACCTGACACAAACTATTATTTTCTGAAAGATAATGTAAATGACAAGAGCAAAATTCACTAGTTTTAAGTTTTAATAATAACAGACAACTTTGCATTACTTATAACTCCCGTTTAAAATGTTCATGAGGCAAAAGTAATTTTAAACTCATGTACATTTAAGGTATTTCATACAGTTTGTTCAATGTTATCTGACTCTTCAGATATGAATGAAAGGCAGAATTTGTGTTTTTAGAGTTGTTCACATCTGCCTGAGTTTGGTTATTTTGTCATTTGAAAAATAAAGACAATTGTGACAATGAAATTTGTTTTATAACAGTGTGTATTTGCATGACATTTTTGTAGTTAAAAAATGTCCTAAAAAACTATTGGCCCCCGGGCTCCTTCACTTTATCAAATCTGGCCCTCCTTGCAAAAAGTTTGGACACCCCTGGTTTAAACGGTTAAACTCCCCTTCGACCCTGCTGCTGTAACGCAGCCCTCATAGGGAAACGAGAGTTTCCAGGTCGGGGCGGGGAAAGATTCGTCCGAGTCTAACCGCCTCTAAGATATCAATTCGGACAGAATTAATTTATTCTTTTTAGGATGCCAATCCCTTTAAAGGCACTCTGAAACCGGTGCAGAGTAACCACTTGAGGCCCGGAATCAAGATGACCGCGCCCTTTTTACCAGCGGCTCCATCCCTTTTTTTGATTTGAAGCATTTGTTATTGCTCGGATAAATTTATAATAATAATAATAATAATTCATTCAATTTATATAGCGCTTTTCAATAACCCAAAGACGCTTTACAGATAACAAAAAAAGGGGGGGGTACGTATGGGGGGGGGTGAGACAATAGGATATAGTTAATAACAGGACATCGGTCAGCAGTGCAAAGGAGATGAATGGAGGAGCAGGAGGGGCGGAAGCGGAGGTTGTTGAAGTTGGCAGTACGGGAGGTGGGGGTGACGGGGGGTTGGTAGTCCAAAAAGAGGAGATGGGTGAGCCATCGGGGAAGTGCCGGTCCAGATGTTGGACCAGATGGACCAGATGGTGATGCCGGTCGACCTCGACTGCACCCGCTCGAACGGCAGGCCCCAACGCACCACGGCGGCACACAGCAGAGCCACGGTTGGCGAGCCCGCAGGAAGTGGAGCCCGCAGGGAGTGGAGCCCGTCACCCGAGAACGCCGGACGGAAGGCCAGAGAGCCAGGCCAGAGCTGCCGTAGAGTCCACAGCAGGCGGCCACAGGCTCAGAGTCCTCCCGACTCAGGAGGGTCCGGTGGTGGTTTTGGCCAGTTGGCTGTTGGCTAGCTGGCTAACGTAGCTGGTAGTCCGAGGGAGAGGAAACAGATAGGTGAGAGCGGAGCTGCGGGAATGCGAAGTGGACGGAGGACAACACGAGAAAAATAAAAGAAGAGACGGGTGCACTGAAAACAGGAAAACGAAAAACAAGTAACGGACACGGTCCGGGACAGAAGCGGCAGTCAACAAGTTTGACGCCAGCGTGCTCTAACCCGGAAGACAACAGACGGTGGGGGAGGAGACACACACTTCTGTCTTTGGTAAGACCGAAGGGATTCGTTTATTTACTAGAGCGCACTCGCCCTAGCTGAGCTCAAGATAACTATTTCGAACCAGAGCTGACAATTCCTGATGTTAAGGATTAAAGCTGTCTTCACTTTAAAAATAATTGAACGGATTGAAAGAATGACCACGATAGGGAAATAAAGAACATTTAAAGTTCTAATTAATGCATATAAAACCATGCTCAACATAGTTAATACGAAATAATCGATAACCCAATTAAGGATTAAGAAGAAATTTAATGAATTAGCAAAAAAAAAAAAAGAATTACAAATCGAAATTACAACAATGAATTCCACACACCCGTCTCAGAACAAAAGAGGAGACAAAAGGTCTAAAATCCTATTTGGTTGAACAAGTCGAGTGATCGGCTCTCCTTTGTTCCAAAATCCGAATTCTGTTTAAAAAAGAGGAAAGGTCTGGCCATGAGGAGCTTAGCCAACGTCGTAACATTGGTGTCTTCCCCTTTCTGCCCAAATCGGCTGTCTCCTCTACCTTCCTTGAAGCTTAAAATTTGACAAAGTCTAATTCGAAGCTTAAAATTTGACAAAGTCCAATTCGAAGACTCTGGAAATTCATTTTAGTAGATTTTGGTCCAATCTCAAAAAGAATGAAAAATCCATCTTCGTTTAAACGGCGTTCTTTACTCCGGGCAGCGTCATGGCCATCGCCCTGACTAGGAAGAACCGCCTCGCTCTGTGTCAGGACAACATATTTATAGGCTTCCGGCATTACCTCATCTGAATATGTAGGTAAAAGGTCAGAATCCCTGCACCAGGTCATAAGAATATCTAGGTGAAAGGTCAGAATCCCAGCACCAGGTCATCGGAATATCGATGTGAAAGGTCAGAATCCCTGCACCAGGTCATAAAAATATCTAGGTGAATCTGTTGATTCTGAAACAACCTCTTTTGTCTTCCCGCAACTTAATACATTCATGTATCGATGGAACAACAATGTTAAATACAGGTTGGATAAAACATTGCAACATATATCATATATCTTGTCTAGTAAAGATCAATCTTCACACATAATCACGCCCAACACCTGTCGCTGACCATCGACGGTGCTGTGGTGGAGAGAGTGAGCAGCGCCAGGTTCCTGGGGGTGCACATCAGTGAGGATCTCTCCTGGTCCACCAACACCGCATCACTGGCGAAGAAGGCCCAGCGCCGCCTGTACTTCCTTCGGAAACTCAGGCGAGCGGGCGCTCCTCCGGCCGTCATGACTACATTTTACCGCGGCACCATTGAGAGCGTCCTCTCCAGCTGTATTGCTGTTTGGGGTGGCAGCTGCTCTGACTACGACTTGAAGGCCCTGCAGCGCATAGTGAAAACGGCTGGTAAGACTATTGGTGCTTCTCTCCCCTCCTTGAAGGACATTTACGCCTCCCATCTCACCCGCAAGGCGACCAAGATTGTGCGTGATGTGAGTCACCCCGCTCACTCTTTGTTTGATCTTCTGCCCTCTGGGAGGCGGTACAGGAGCCTGCGCTCCCGCACCACCAGACTCTCCAACAGCTTCGTACTCCAGGCTGTTAGGATCCTGAACTCGCTCCCCCTTTCTGCGTAGCGTCCTGTTCTTTGCGCTATGCTTACTGTCTGCTGTATGCACACTGGCTCAGTTTTGCTCCTCTTATTTATTGGGTTATTGGTTTATTATTTATTCATCGCTCATTTTATTTATTTATTATTTTTTATTTATTATTTATTGTTTGTGCCTTCTTGTTTTTATTTTGAGTCGTCTACTTGTATGTCTCGTCACCGTGGGATGGAGGAAACGGAATTTCGGTCTCTTGTGTGTCTTGACATATGAAGGGATTGACAATAAAGCTGACTTTGAACTTTGAACTTTGGATAATCATACTTAGCCATAATAATGGGTTCTTCTAACTTAAACATTTATATTGATATTGCTCAAGCGGTTACATCTTAAAATTATGGCATAGCAAACTCATTCCAAAATTGTGCGTTGCTACGTGTTTAAACAGGTCGTGTCCTCCCAGTTGCTAAGAATTCAATTAATTAGATTTGTTAGTTTCCATCAGGTCACCCCTATATCAAGCTTTAACACCATCTCCTGGTGAAATTTTGGAACTACTACATGTTTTGGAATAGCCAATGTGCCTGGGCCAAATTCGATATCCAATTTTACACCATCTTGTACCACTATGCGACTTGACAATATATCCATCCATCCATTTTCTGAACCGCTTAGTCCCCACGGGGGTCGCGGGAGTGCTGGAGCCGATCCCAGCCGTCAACGGGCAGTAGGCGGGGGACACCCTGAACCGGTTGCCAGCCGATCGCAGGGCACACAGAGACAAACAACCATTTGCACTCGCACTCACACCTAGGGACAATTCGGAGTCTTCAATCGGCCTACCAAGCATGTTTTTGGGATGTGGGAGGAAACCGGAGTGCCCGGAGAAAACCCACGCGGGCCCGGGGAGAACATGCAAACTCCACACAGGGAGGGCCGGAGGTGGAATCGAACCCGCACCCTCCTAACTGTGAGGCGGACGTGCTACCCAGTGCGCCACCGAGCCGCTTGACAATATATATATATATATATATAGTATATATATATAGTATATATATATATATATATATATATATATATATAGTATATATATATATGGCAGCTCGGTGGTGCACTGGCTAGCACGTCCGCCTCACAGTTAGGACGGTGCGGGTTCGATTCCACCTCCGGCCCTCCCTGTCTGGAGTTTGCATGTTCTCCCCGTGTCCGCGTGGGTTAGGGTTATCCCAAAAACATGCTTGGTAGACCGAATGAGCACTCCAAATTGCCCCTAGGTGTGAGTGCAAGTGCGGATGGTTGTTCATCTCTGTGTGCCTTGTGTTTGGCTGGCAACCGGTTCAGGGTGTCCCCCACCTACTGCCCGATGACGGCTGGGATAGGCTCCAGCACACCCGCGACCCCCATAGGGACAAAGCTGTGCAGAAAATGGATGGATATATATATATATATACTATATATATATATAATCCCTCGTTTATCATGGAAAATTGGTTCCAAAAACCACCCACGATAAGTGAAATCCGCGGTCACCCTCTCATCTGTACATTTTGTGTGTGTGTGTGTGTGTGTGTGTGTGTGTGTGTGTGTGTGTGTGTGTGTGTGTGTCAATAAATCTATATGAAACCATTGTGCATATTTTATTATTGGAACATTAAATAATTGTTTCAAACATGTAAATAATACATGAATAGTATAAATAACATACCGAAAATTTTGTATTAATATTGAAAATATAAATATTATACGTGTGTGCGTAGAACATGTTAACAAGAAGTACTGGGCAGGCTAATAAATTAGCGGAAGGATGCTAATTTGCGATCGTGCTAACACGTGAAAACTGACCTCTAAAGGAATTTAAACGAACATTTGGCGCAATACTACATTGTCCTAAAGGTTAGACCGGTGATCGTTCATTTCTCGTGGTAAGAGACCCAATTACATCGTCAATGACTCCTGTACCACTGTAACCGACATACGTACACGAACGTAAAACAGGAAGTAGTATCGCCTGAAAACGGCCTTCAAAATAAAGCACCCTACCTCAAATCAAAGCACGGCTGAATAACATAAATAACATGGAGAACACATACTGTAAATATGGTTTTAGAACAACTTTTATTATTATAATTTTTTTACAACAAGGTACAGGTGTACATACTGTAAATATGTTTTTAGAACTCTTATTATTATAACAATTTTTCTATAACAAGGTACAACACTAAATATGTTTTTAGAACTCCTATTATAACCATTTTTTATAAAAAGATACAAGTGTACGCACTGCAATTGTGTGGGCACTCCTCACCTTCTGCTGGCGTGTGGACAAGTTTTGTGCCATAATTCCTTAATTTAGAAGTTTTATTTTGGCTTTTAATTTATTTTTTAATTTGGAAAAAAAATCCACTACATGATGTATTTTTTATTTTTCTTCTTCGTGCTACCGCTATATTTATTTTTCTTCTTTGTGACAGGGGGTCGCTTTGGCCTGGGGAGTTAAGTTCAGCATTCACTTTAAAGATATCTGGCGCCATCTAGCGTTGTGAATGGGTATAATGTCTAGACCCCGAATGTAAGACAACCCCCAGTTTTTCAGTCTTATATCAATGCAAAAAACACCGTCTTATATTCGGGCCAATACGGTACTCAATCATTTATGACTACCGTATTTCTCGGACTAAAAGTCGCTTCAGAATATACGTCGCATTAGCCATAAAATGCAAAATAAAGTGATAAAAACATATAAGTCGCTCCGGAGTATAAGTCGCATTTTGGGGGAAATTTATTCCACAAAATCCAACACCAAGAACAGACATGAATAATAATAATAATAATAATAATAAATTATATTTATAACGCACTTTATATTCGGGGGAATCTCAAAGTGCTACATGGCAGATAAAAAACAAGAAAACAAAACAAGGACAAGTATAAAACAACTGGACGACAACCAAGATATGAGAGAAATTACGGAAATGCTAAGGTAAAGAGGTGAGTTTTAAGTCCAGTTTTGAAAGAGTCAGTGGATTGGGGTGCTCTTAGGTGGTCGGGGAGGGAGTTCTACAGTGTAGGGGCTGTATGGCAGAAGGCCCGGTCGCCCATGGTGCGCAGCTTGGTTTTCGGAACGTGGAGAAGGTGTGAATTGGATGAGCGGAGGCTTCGGGTGGCAGGTTTTGGGGCAAGGAGTTCTTTGAGGTATGGGGGAGCATGTCCGAGGATACAATGGTGAGTGAGGAGGGCGATCTTATAATCAATTCGGAATTTGATGGGGAGCCAGTGCAGAGAACGGAGGATGGGTGTGATGTGATTGCTTTTCCGCACCCTCATCAGGATCCTAGCAGCGCTGTTTTGAATGTACTGAAGCCTCTGGAGGCTCTTGCTAGGGATCCCGATGAGGAGTGCGTTACAATAGTCTAGCCTTGAGGAGACAAAGGCGTGGACAAGTTTCTCAGCATCCGTCAGGGTAAGTGTGGGGCGGAGTTTGGAAATATTTCTGAGGTGGAAGAAGGAGGTTTTGCAGATGTGTTTTATGTGTGACTCAAGGTTGAGTTGAGGGTCCAGTTTCACACCCAGGTTGGTGACAGTGGCTGAGAGGGGAAGAGTGAGACCGGCGAATAAGATGCTTGTTATTGGGCAGGTATAGATCTGATGGGGAGTGCCAATTCACATGGCTTGGGTTTTGTCACTGTTAACTTGCAGGAAGCTGAGATTCATCCACGCCTTTATCTCCTCCAGACACAGGGAGAGGATGGATGGGGGAGATGGAGAAGGCTGGGTTATGGAGGGCGGGGGGTCAAGTTTGAGGTATAGCTGGGTGTCGTCCGCATAACAATGATATGAGATGCCGAACTTCCTGATTATATTGCCGAGGGGTAGTATGTAGAGAGTGAAGAGGGTAGGACCGAGTACAGATCCCTGGGGGACACCGGAGGTGACAGTGTGAGTGTCGGATTTTTTCCCCCCCAGGGAAACGTACTCGGTCCGGTTCGAGAGGTAGGACTGAAGCCAGGTTAGAGCAGTACCAGAGAATCCAGTGGAGTGAAGTTGGTTAAGGAGGATATTGTGGTGGACAGTGTCAAATGCAGCGGACAGATCCAACAGGATGAGAAGTGACGGGGAGCCTGCATCGGCAGCCATGAGAAGGTCGTTGGTGACCCTAACAAGTGCTGTTTCAGTGCTGTGGCCAGAGCGAAACCCGGATTGAAATTTCTCAGCGATGTTATAATAATAATAATAATAATTCATTAAATTTGTATAGCGCTTTTCAAAAACCCAAAGACGCTTACAGGGAACAAGGCAAAGACATACATGAGGGGAGGGGGACGGGGAAGAAACAATCAGATAAAATTAAGAAGAGGAAACCGGTTATGGGTAGGGGAGGTCATGAGCTTGGGAGAAGAGGTACGTTTTTAAACGGGACTTAAATATGGGGAGTGTGGGTGAGTCACAGACAGACTGAGGGAGAGAGTTCCAGAGTCGGGGTGATGTGCAGGAGAAGGCTCTGTCACCGAAGGATTTGAGTTTAGATTTTGGGACTGTCAGACGTGAAGTATTGGAGGATCGGAGGGGACGGTTGGGGCAGTAGGGGACAAGGAGGTCGGATAGGTAAGTGGGAGCCAGGTGGTGAAGGGCTTTGAAGGTGAGGAGGAGTATCTTGAAAATGATACGCTCCTTAATGGGGAGCCAGTGAAGAGAGTGGAGAACAGGAGTGATGTGTTCACGGGACCGGGTGTGGGTAAGGAGGCGGGCAGCAGAGTTTTGGACTAGTTGAAGTCTATGGAGTGAGTGAGCAGTGATTCCAGTGAGAAGGGAGTTGCAGTAGTCAAGCCGGGATGAGATGAAGGCGTGGATAAGAGATTCAGCGGCAGGGAGAGAAAGGCAGTGCCGGATTTTGGCGATGCGTCGGAGGTGGAAGTAGGAGGTCTTGACAACTGAGCGAACATGAGGTTGAAAGGACAGTGTGGGGTCAAAAATAACGCCAAGGTTGCGTGCCAGAGGGGAGGGAGTGATGTTTGAGGAGTCAATGGTGAGTGTGATGGATCCAGTTTTATTAAGGGAGGATTTAGTGCCTATGAGGAGGAGCTCTGTTTTGTCACTGTTGAGTTTGAGAAAGTTGTGGGTCAGCCATGCTTTTATTGTAGAGATGCAGGTTTCAAAATGGGTGATGGAAGGGTTACGGGTTGGTGTCGTACGTATATAGATCTGGGTGTCATCAGCGTAGCAGTGGAAGTCCAGATTGAGTTTGCGGATGACAGTACCAAGGGGAAAGAGGTAACAGATGAATAGGAGGGGGCCAAGAACTGAGCCTTGGGGGACCCCTTGTGTAACTGGGGAGAGGATGGATGTGTGACCGGAGAGAGAGATGAACTGGTTTCTGTTGGTGAGGTAAGAGGTGAGCCAGTCGAGTGCAGTGCCCTCAACACCTAGTTGGCGCAGCCTTTGGAGGAGGATGGAATGGTTCAAAGTGTCAAAGGCTGCGCTAAGGTCAAGTAGTAGTAGGATGTTGAGGGCACCAGAGTCTGCAGAAATGAGGAGATCGTTGGTGACTTTAACTAGAGCTGTTTCAGTGCTGTGAAGTGGGCGGAATCCGGACTGGAAGGGTTCATAGAGGTTGTTGGACTGGAGATGGGTGTGGAATTGGGCGGAGACAATGCGTTCGAGGGTTTTGGAAAGGAATGAAAGGTTGGAGATGGGACGGTAGTTGGAGAGGTTGAGTGGGTCCAAGGTGGGCTTTTTGAGGATGGGGGTGATGGCTGCAAGTTTATAGACAGTGGGAAAGTGGCCAAGGGATAGAGACTGATTAAAAAGGGTGGTGAGGTGGGGGAGGAGGACAGGGAGGCAGGCCTTAGTTAAGGTCGTTGGAAGAGGGTCGAGAGAGCAGGTGGTTGTCTTGGATGAGGTAATGATGTCTAGGATAGTAGAGGAGTCGACAAGGGAGAAGGCAGTGAGAGAGGGGAAGGGCGGGAGGTCAGGAAGGGGGGGCAGGAGGACAGGGGAGGTGGGGGAGGAGGAGTTATTGATGGTGTCGGTCAGAGAACTGTTGATTTGGGCGATTTTGTTGTTAAAGTTGGCAAGGAAGGAGTTACAGAGGGCGGGTGAGGAGGGTGGCTTGGTGACCGGTGGCTGGAGCAATTTGTTGACGGTGGAGAACAGTATGCGGGGGTTTCGGTTGGTGTTATTAATGAGAGATGAGAAGTAAGCAGATTTGGCAGCAAGAAGAGCATCACAATAAGAGGAGATGTGTTGTTTAAAGGTTTCGGCATGGACGGTGAGGCGGGTTCTTTTGTAGAGGCGTTCGAGTTGACGGCCAGTTTGCTTCATGGTGCAGAGTTCCGGTGTGTACCAAGGGGCAGAGTTAGTGAATGTAACAGAGGAAGTTTTCCAGGGGGCTAGGGAATCAAGGGAGTCAGAAAGGATGTTGTTGAGCGTGGTGGCAAGGTCATCAGGGGAGGAAGAAGTGGGGTCGGAGGGAAGAGCAGAGGATAAGAGCTGGCAAAGCGTGATTGGGTTTACAGTCTTGATGTTGCGGTAGGAGATGGTGCGTTTTGTGGCTTTATGAGGCGAGGGTAGAGGGGCGGAGAAGAGGATGCAGAGATGATCTGACAGTGGAAAGGTGAGAGGACGGGGGTTGGATGTGAGTGGAAAGGAGGAGCATACTATATCCAGGGTGTGGCCTTTGGTGTGGGTGGGGAAGTTGATGTGCTGGGTGAGATGAAAGCAGTCCAGAAGGGAGATGAAGTCAGACGTCAGTGGAGCAGTTGGCTGGTCGATGTGGATGTTGAAGTCACCGATTAGTAGGAGGCGATAGGAGACTGAGGATACGATGGTGAGAAGTTCAGAAAGTTCAGAAAGAAAAGACGGATGTGACTTGGGGGGGCGGTAGATAAGAACAGCAGTAGTAGAGTTGGGGAGGGAAAAAGCGAGATATTCAAAGGATGAAATAGATGGGAGGTTGAGGTCCAATTCAGTGATGGATAGGGACCGCTTATGGAGGACAGCAATACCACCTCCTCGCCCAGAGAGGCGGGGTTTGGTGATGTAGTTAGACGGAGTGGCTTGGTTGAGAGTAAAATAGTCCAGGGGCTGTTGCCATGTTTCACAGAGAAGGAGCAGATCCAAATTATTGTCCAATAGTAGTTCGAAAATAACTAGTGATTTGTTGAAGAGGGAGCGACAGTTCAGCAGTGCGAGGGAGATGGATGAAGGAGCGGGGGTGGGGGAGCGGAGATTGTTGAAGTTGACAGTACGGAAGGTGGGGGTGACGGGGGGGGCGAGAGTTAGTCCAGAAAGAGGGGATGGGTGAGCCATCAGGGAAATGTCGGTTAAAAGATAGTCCGGAGCTACGGTGGATGTAGCGGCGACGGCGGAGGATCCCAGCCTTGCTGGCAGCTGAGGCAGCAGCAGCAGGGAGACGGTGATTATTGTTGAAATGATGAAGATCAGCAGCAGTGTAGACAAATGGACGAGAAGTTAGTGGAATGGAAGCCCGGAGTAGCAGAAGTGATAGTTCATGCAGGAGATGAGACGTGACAGCAGCTGGGAATAATCCAGTTAAAATGGTAGAAATAGCTAGTAGCTGGTTAACTAGAAGTTGGTAGGCAGTGAAATGCATGGAAGCAGCAGTGGACCGAGTCGTGATGTTGGTGGAGTGGGTGGTGGTGTTGGTCAATCCCGACTGTACCCGTGCAAACAGCACGCCCCAGTGTGTCATGGCGGCACCCAGCCGAGCCACGACCGGCGAGCTCGCAGCGAGCGGGTGCTCCCCCCGAGGACGCCGGCCAAGTGGCCAGCAAGTTGGGTTGGAGCCGTTTGCCGAGCCAAGAGCAAGCAGCTACAGGCTCAGAGCCGGGAGGTAGGAGGGTCCGGTGGTGGGTTGGCTAGCTGGCTAGCGTAGCTCGTAGTCAGAGGGAGCGGGATTGGAGAGGTGCGAGCAGAGCTCCAGAGATACGCGGTGGGCAGGAGAAAAGGCGAAAAAAATAAAAGAAAAAAAACGGGCACACTTAAAACGGGAAACACGAAACAGACAGGGGACAAACAAATAGCGGACACGGTTCGGGGTAGAAGCGGCAGTCAACAGTCCAGACGCCAGCGTTGCTCTAACCCGGAAGACAAGAAAAGGGGGCTCTCCCGTGTATATCTTGTCATGTAGTGCCATCAGGCAACTCTGATTGCATGTTATTGCGGGTGAGATGAGTGTGAAGTTGGGCAGCTACCACTTTTTCCAGAACCTTGGAGAGGAACGGGAGTTTAGATATTGGTCTGTAGCTGGCAAGGTTGTCCGGGTCAAGTGAGGGTTTTTTGAGCAGGGGGGTAATAATGGCAGTCTTCAATGCAGGGGGTACAGAGTCAGACTGGAGTGAGAGGTTGATGACATTGGTTATTAGGGGACTAATGGCTGAGGTTTGTTGTTTAATGAGGGCTGTGGGGAAAGGGTCCAGGGCACATGTGGAGGGTTTCATCTTTTTGATGATGTCCTCTACCTCCGACTGCAAGATAGGGGAGAAGCAGCGGAGAGGCTGGACTGTCCCGGGTGGAAGGAAGGGGGGAGGAGGTGAAGTGGTGGGGCCAGAAGAGGAGAGGAGCTGGGTGCGGATGTTGTCAACCTTAGCGGTAAAAAAGGTCATAAAGTTATTGGACACTACCTCTGAGGATTCTGTTGGAGTGGTGGGTTGGGGTTTGAGAAAGTGGTTGATGGTTGAAAAGAGCTGTTTTGAATTTCCAGGGGTATTGTTTATGATTTTGGAATAGAACTGGGCACGTGCAGTCCCAAGGGCTTTTGAGTAGGCCTTCTGATGTTCTTTGTAGGCCTGTTTGTGCACGGTCAGTCCTGAGGCTTTAAGACGACGCTCCAGGATGCGTCCAGTTGACTTCATCAGACGCAGCTCACTGGTGTACCAGGGGGCTGAGCGTGAAAAAGTGACTGTTTTGGATTTTTTGGGGGGCGTGGATACTTAGAAGTTTGGCCAAAGAGTTATTGTAATGGTCCACTGCCTTGCTGACTGATGTAAAGGTTGCAGAGGAGGAGGAGAGAAACTGGAGGTCCTGTGCTATAGTGTCTTGGTTGATGTTTTTGAAATTTCTGAATGAGATTTGCCGCTTGGGTTTGGAGTGGGGGCGTGGGAAAGGAAGTTCCATTTGAATAAGTTTGTGGTCAGACACACCGACCTCGTGAACTTGCAGGTTGCTTATGGCCGATGAGGAGATGACAAGGTCAAGTGTATGCCCTTTGTCATGTGTGGGGACATTTATATGTTGGGTGAGGTGTAAACAATCCAATAGTTGCAACAGGTCAGAGGCAGGGGGGCGGGAGGGGGTGTCGACATGGATGTTAACATCACCTAATATGATTAGATTAGAGGAAGTGGAGGTACAGAGGGTAGTGAGTAGATCGTGTAGTTCTGGATTGAAAGAGGAGTTTGGTTTAGGAGGGCGGTAAATAAGTAAAACTGTGATAGGATATGGAGGTTTACATTTGAATGCAAGGGATTCGAATGAGGAGTGATCAGGTATAGGGAGGGGGGACAGCTCTAGATCAAGACGGTGGAGTACAGCCAGGCCACCGCCACGGCCAGTGCTGCGAGGTTTAGTTATGTATTTATAACCAGAGGGACAGGCTTCATTGAGGGATTGATAGACATCCGGTGGTGTCCAGGTCTCAGTCAGGCACATTATGTCTAAGCCTTTGTCCAGGATGAGGTCGTGAATAAATGATGATTTACGGGTGAGTGCTTGGATGTTGAGGAGATCCATTTTGATTGTGGCTGTGGGGCTGTGTTTAGGTAGGGGGCGAAGTAGAGAGAAATCCACTCCACGTTTTCTGTGCCACATGCAGTGCAGTCCACTCTGTGTTGGAGTGGAATCCACTCCGTGTTGGTGTCCGTTCCGTGCTGGAGAAATTAACACTCCGTGTTCTCCCGGCAACCCGGTGTCCGTCTTGTGTCGGAGTCCGCTCCGTGTAGGAGTGAAATCCGCACCATGTTTTCCAGGCCACCTGGAGTACTGCAGCCCCGCATGGTTGCTACAATAAGATCCAAGTGCGCCAGGTATCTGATGACGTGTTGTACATGCGACGGGGTGTCGGGCGGAGGAGGAGCAGATGAATGGTACACTGTTATGGACGGGTTGGGAGAAAACAAAGTTACGACGGGTGCTTCTGTGGATGTAACGTGGTCTGCGGAGAAGTCCGAGTTGTTTGATGACTGAGACACACCCTGGAATGGTGTGATTACTCAGCTCCAGCAAGCGGGGGATGGAGTAAGTTAACAGTGCCGGTTGGAGAACACTGAACTTGAGTGTTAGCCATTGGCTAGGCTAGCCAGGATGCCTTGGCGGGGGGTGGTGGGGTGGGCGCGCCGTAGTGGGCACCTCTGTGGAGGTTCGCCGCGGTCCAGGCGCACTGCACACTAAAACTAGAAGCTAAAAACTAAACTTTAATAATGGCTAAAAAATAAACAAATAAAAACACTAAAACTAAACTAATTCTGGTGGAGAAGCGGCGAACAATCAGCGCCAGCGTCCTCTCCCCAGATTACTTCCGCCTTGGTCCACACGCAGCCGTCAAATCAATCAGTGGTACAGCCACTGAATGAGCAACAACAGGCTAAACGATAAGTATGCTAACGTGACATAAACACAAACGAAGAGCTGAGAACGGGCCTGACGTAACATTCAGAGTTATTCAAATAACTATTACATAAATTATTCAAATAACTATTACATAAATAACACGTTTATAAAACCGTCGGTCACTCCAATTCATTAAATCCATCGATCGTACTTTATGTAAACGATGCCGCGTATGCGCCGCGCCGCTGACGTCGGACTCGTCGTGAGTTGCAGTTCTAAATATTCCACAGACCCATATAACGATATATAAAGTATATATCAAATAACTATCATATAAACAACAATATTATCAAACCATCCGTGTCACTCCAAATCATTAAATCCATTGATCAAATTCCTCGTCCTTTGTCAACAACGCCGCGCGTATGCCGCTGTCGTCAGCCTTGTCGTTATTCCACAGATCTAGTATATAACTATATTGTAGCGTTAACAAAGTACCAGGAAAGACGTGGGTTTGGTAAACGGCTCTTTATTTAACAAAACAAGAGTTCAACGAGCCAACAACTACTGAACTGTAACGATAAAAACATATACAAGTTGCTACACGAAATAAAATATATCAAATAACTATAACATAAATAGTTCACCGCCACACGGCTCCAAGCACCGGCGTCGACTTCCAGGCGTGTGGCGGCGTGGACTTCCATCCCCGGAGGTGGCACTTCCAGCCACGGAGGTGGCACTTCCAGCCACTCCGTAGAGTAGGACTGGCCGTGCGTAGGAGCAGTGTCCGACCCCCATCCACCGTCCTCGGACAGCCAGTTGCCGAGCGCCGGCCCCCGACTTCCAGCCACGGAGGTGGAAGAGAGCTCCGTAGAATAGGACCGGCCTTGCGTAAAAGCCATGTCCGAGCCCCATCCACCGTCCCCGGACAGCCACCCGGCCGAGCGCCAGCCCCCAACTTCCATCCACGGAGGTGAAAGAGAGCTCCGTAGAGTAGGACCGGGCGTGCGTAAAAGCCGTAATAGTTTTTCAAAGCTTCTGTGTCACTCCAAATCATTAAATCCTTCAAACTCTTCGTCCTCCGTGTCACAAACAAAACCGCTAATGATGCCGGTAGTACGTGGGGCCCTTCGTCATCCCGTGATCAATCTTTGTCCGTTATGTAACCAACCGCTGCGCCGCTGATGTCACTTGCAGTTCAACTTGCAAGATGGCGGCGTGTGCACACGCAGCGACCTCTCTCTGTCCCGCCCGAACGGTGTTTTGTGCGTTTAATGAGTGTTTGTCCGACAGTTTTATGTGTTCGTCTCGTCGTACTACGTCGTGCTACAAGTACAGCAGGCAGGTTCTGCTCGACATCGGCGAAAGCGAGTTTTGCGGCGTTCTGAACTTTGAAGCGGAGACATTAAAGGGGCTCGGACTGCTCCGTCCTGAAACGTCGCCGGACTCGCCTGCTACTCCTCCCCCGTATAGAAAGCGTCGGAAGCGGTGTGCGAGGAGGCAGAAGAGGGGCAAGCGCGGAGGCGTCCGGGCCAGGCTGCCGGCCAACCCAGCTCGCCCGGCCGTGCCTTCCATTCTTCTGGCGAATGTTCGATCGCTGGACAACAAAATGGATTCCGTTCGCCTGCTGAGATCTACGAACCGGACAGTGCGTAACTGCTGTGTGCTCGTGTTCACTGAGACTTGGTTGTCTGTCAACATTCCGGACTCTGCTGTGCATCTGGAGCGGCTAGCGTGCTATCAGGCGGACCGGGCCATTGTAAGAGGGGGAAAATCGCGAGGAGGAGGAATATGTGTCTACATTCGTGACGAATGGTGCCGGGACTCTGTAGTTGTATGCAAGCACTGCTCGCCACTGGCGGAGTTTGTGATCATTAAGTGCCGTCCTTTTTACCTGCCCAAGGGAATTTACTGCGATTCTGCTAGTCGCGGTATACATCCCGCCTTCCAACATCGAAGGCGACAGGATCGCGGCTCTGAGTGAACTGTACCAGGCTGTCAGTGAACAACAGACGGCGCACCCTGACGGTTTCACCATCTTTGCTGGGGATTTTAATCATGCTAACCTGAAGACTTTTTTTCCGAGGCTTCACCAGCATGTTAATTTTCCAACACGTGGTGACAGCTTCCTGGACCTGGTCTACTCTACACATAAAGGAGCCTCTCTGCCGATAGCGTGAGGAGGGCGCTTGCCGCTATCAACACCCGTAAGGCGGCGGGCCCTGACAACATCCCAGGTCGAGCGCTGAAGGACTGCGCTGGGGAGCTGATGCGTGTCTTCACGGACATCTTTAATATTTCCCTGCAGCAGGCCATCATCCCTTCGTGTTTCAAGGCTGCCACCATCGTACCTGTGCCGAAGAAACCTGCTCCGTCCTGCTTCAATGACTACCGCCCCATGGCACTGACGCCCATCATCATGAAGTGCTTTGAGCGGCTTGTCATGGAGCACATCAGATCCATTCTCCCCCCCACCATAGACCCCTTCCAGTTTGCGTACCGAGCCAAACGGTCCTCTGAGGATGCCATCTGCTCTGCCCTCCACTCAGCCCTCACCCACCTGGAGAGAAGGGACTCGTATGTGAGATTGCTGTTTGTGGACTTCAGTTCTGCATTCAACACCATTGTGCCACAACGACTCATCTGCACACTCGACAAGCTGGGCCTCAGTACCTACCTCTGCAACTGGCTACTGGACTTCCTCTGTCAGAGGCCTCAGGTGGTACGTGTTGGCGACAAAATCTCCGCCAGCATCACGCTGAGCATGGGGGCCCCCCAAGGCTGCGTGCTCAGTCCGCTGCGCTTCACCCTGCTGACGCATGACTGCACTGCAACTTACGGTCGCAACCGCGTGCTGAAATATGCCGACGACACGACTCTGGTGGGTCTCATCACCGGGGGCGACGAGACTCAGTACAGGTCGGAGGTCGACCTTCTGGCCACGTGGTGCAGGGACAACAACCTCCTGCTGAACGTCAACAAGACCAAGGAGACCGTTGTTGACTTCTGGAAGGGTCACACCCAACACCTGCCACTGACCATCGACGGTGCTGTGGTGGAGAGAGTGAGCAGCACCAGATTCCTGGGGGTGCACATCAGTGAGGACCTCTCCTGGTCCACCAACACCGCATCACTGGCGAAGAAAGCTCAGCGCCGCCTGTACTTCCTGCGGAAACTCAGGCGAGCAAGTGCTCCTCCGGCCGTCATGACTACATTCTACCGTGGCACCATTGAGAGCGTCCTCTCCAGTTGTATCGCTGTTTGGGGTGGTAGCTGCACTTAATACAACTTGAAGGCCCTGCAGCGCATAGTGAACATGGCTGGTAAGATTATTGGTGCTTCACTCCCCTCCCTGAAGGACATTTACACCTCCCATCTCACCCGCAAGGAGACCACGATTGTGAGTGATGTGAGTCACCCCGCTCACTCTTTGTTTGATCTTCTGCCCTCTGGGAAAAGGTACAGGAGCCTGCGCTCCCGCACCACCAGACTCACTAACAGCTTCATACTCCAGGCTGTTAGGATCCTGAACTCTCTCCCCCCTTATGCGTAGCGTCCTGTAATTTTGCGCTATATTCTGACTGTCTGCTGTATGCACACTTGCTCCATTTTTGCTCCTCTTATTTATGTTATTTGTTTATTTATTATTTATTCATCACTTATTTATTCATTGTTTGTGCCTTCTTGTTTTTACTTTTTGTGTTGTTTACTTGTATGTAAATTGTGTACTATGTCTTGTCACCGTGGGATAGTAGGAACGTAATTTCGATCTCTTTGTGTGTCTTGATATGTGAAGGAATTGACAATAAAGCAGACTTTGACTTTGAGAGGTAGATCAAAACAGCCGCTGTTCTAGTGTTAAGAACACCAGTGAGATGCAGGTATTGCATACTGCATAAGGAAAATATACATACTATCGCCCATTTCAGTGCCCCTTGGCGATCGGACATAAAGTGTTCTCTATTAATCGCCCACCCCCGTTGGACATAAACCTTCTCTAATGATCGCCCTGGGCGATAATTAGAATAATTACGGTATAATTATTAGGAGGATTATCGTGTACTAACCTCACTAAAGTCAAGGCAGAGAGTAATTCAATCAAAATATTATTCAACTGTTTACTTTGCAGTGTCATTCACACTTTGCACACAGAAAAAAAATTGAAAACTCAAAATGTGTTGTGTCAATGGAATTGGCACCCTTTCCTGTAAATCAGTATGAGAACACATAGTGACTCTCCTTTGATAAATCACACATAAGAATATCTTATTCTAAATTGTCTGTGCCCATGTGACAGGAATTAACCACGGAATGATGACTTCCATGTTTTAAAAAGCCAACTGTTATTCTCTTAAAGTTAAAAGTTAAAGTCCCAATGATCGTCACACACAAATCTGGGTGTGGTGAAATTTGCCCTCTGCATTTAACCCATCCCCATGTAATTTTGATCCATCCCCGGGGGGAGAGGGGAGCAGTGAGCAGCAGCGGTGCCGTGCCCGGGAATCATTTGGTGATCAAACCCCCCAATTCCATCCCTTCATGCTGAGAGCCAAGCAGGGAGGAAATGGGTCCCATTTTTATAGTCTTTGGTATGACCCGGCCGGGGTTTGAACTCACAACCTTTTAGTCTCAGGGTGGACACTCTACCACTAGGCCACTGAGCTGGCTTTGTCACAATGGTGAAAACAAAGTAAGTAGTTGTCTGAGGACATCAGTGCTATAATCCGCAAACACATGGATTAAAGGATTTAATTATTTTGCCTGAAAGCTTTTTCAGGCCAAATTGTGTTCCCCGGTTCATTTAAGTACTATGAAACACATTGACAGCAGTTTCTTTTTTGTCACACAGTTATTCTCAAATGTTTTCATGTAAAAAGGAGTGTAGACTGTGTACATGCCCTTAGCCCAATAGACCTACCGTATTTTCTGGACTATAAACCGCTACTTTTTGCACAAGCTTTGAACACTGTGGCTTTTAGTCCGTTGCGGCGTATCTATGGATTTTTCGTGATTTTTGTGATGTCTCGTTAGCAAAAAGGTTGTGGACTGCTGTTGTGCGGCACCGCTTTGCTGGGCGGAGGGACATGTGACCAGACACACGGTCACTGGGGAGAAGAGTGGTGCGTTGATCATGTCCATCCGCCAGGCAAATAGTGCCGCACAATTGACACGAACAAGAGACAGAACGAGGCATTACTGGCGCACACGAACAAGAGACAGAACAAGATCAAGATGGACATTTCTAGAGAAAGGAAGCTTTTATACACAAACCTTCATTATAGGGGACAAAATAAATGCATATGATGCCACTCTTAAGTTAAAGGCAGTCGATTTGGCTCTTAACGAAGGAAAAAGAGGTGCTGCGTCTACTGTTGAGGTTTCTTCTGGCCACCAGCGGGCACTGGGCTATTGTTGATGACATCTTGTTGAGTCACCCTTTCAGTATTTTTTTTCCGGGTCATGTCTTCTCCGGAGTTTTAGGTGTAGTATCGCATTGCCAACTTTACCCCCCCTGTAAGTGGTCCCATTTGATTTATTATTAGTTGTGTGCTGCTAGTGTTCCCTGAACATTAAGTTTATTATAGTCGTTGCTGAGATTTATGCATGTTTGTAGAGCTCCGTCATCTCTGTCAATTCTGACCCACTCTGATTTACTTCTGATTGACTAACACCAAGGCTTTGGCTAGCTTAATTGGTTGCGAGTAGCATCAGTTTAATACCTGATGATTTAATTGGATAGCCTCAGAGACCACAACAAACACACGTATAGCCTTTTTAAAATTACCCATGCGATGGGAACTAATGCACCCCCATACCATCACAGATGCTGACTTTTGAACTTTGCGTTGATAACAGTCTGGCTGGTCCGCTTCCTCTTTGGTCCGGAGGACACCACGTCCAGTGTTTCCAAAAACAATTTGAAAAGTGGACTCATCAGACCACAAAACACTTTTCCATTGTGCCTCAGTCCATTTTACATGAGCTTGGGCCCAGAGAACCCGGCAGCATTTCTGGATGTTATTCATATACGGCTTTTGCTTTGCAAGGTAGAGTTTTAACCCGCACTTACTGACGTAGTGACGAACTGTATTTACTGACAGTGGTTTTCTGAAGTTTTCCTGAGCCCATTTGGTGATATCCTTTACACACTCATGTCGGTTTTTAAAGCAGTGCCGTCTGAGGGATCGAAGGTCACGGTCATTCAGTCTTGGTTTCCGGCCGTGGCGCTTACGTGCAGTGATTTCACCAGATTCTCCGAACCTTTCGATGATATTATGGACCGTAGATGTTGAAATCCCTAAATTCCTTGCAATTTTGCTTTGAGAAATGTTGTTCTTAAACTGTTCAACTATTTTCTCACGCAAAGTGGTGAACCTCGCCCCATCCTTGCTTGTGAATGAGTGAGCATGTTTGGGGAGGTTCCTTTTATACTCAATCATGGTACCCACCTGTTCCCAATTATCCTGATCACATGTGGAATGTTCCAAATAGGTGTTTGATAAGCTCAGTGGCCTAGTGGTAGAGTGTCCGCCCTGAGACTGGAAGGTTGTGGGTTCAAACCCTGGCCGGGTCATACCAAAGACTATAAAAATGGGACCCGTTGCCTCCCTGCTTGGCACTCAGCATTAAGGGTTGGAATTGGGGGGTTAGATCACCAAATGATTCCCGAGCGCGGCACCGCTGCTGCTCACTGCTCCCCTCTCCCCCAGGGGATGGATCAAAATCACATGGGGATGGGTTAAATGCAGAGGACAAATTTCACCACACCCAGATGTGTGTGTGACGATCATTGGGACTTTAATCTTTTTTTAACTTTTTTTTTTCTCAACTTTCTCAATATTTTTTGCCACCTTTCCCAACTTCTACTGGACGTGTTGCAGCCATGAAATTCTAAGTTAATTATTAATTGGCAAAAAACAATTACATTTATCAGTTTGAACATTAAATATGTTGTCTTTGTAGTGTATTCAATTGAATATGGGTTTCGAAGGATCTTTAAATCGTTGTATTTTGTTTTTATTTACATTTGACATAATTTCCCAACTTCAACCGAATCCGGTTAGTAGTCAACTACCTTTTATTTTTTATTTGTTTGTTTTTTAACAATGTAGTGTAAATTTGCTCATCAAATGTGTCTTGGCCAGTGTCTTCTTGGCCTGATTTATGCAAAATGAACCAACTTAAATTGTTGAGTTTTTAGCTCTATTACAGAGGGAACTCAAGTCAAAATGTCTCTGAAGTAACATGTCACGTGCCCTCATTAGTCCAAACACAATATTATGATTGATACTGCGTTTGTAGAGTAATAATTAAGCAGATGAATCTACAAGTTCTGCTGACTTTTTATCAAGCAATGCCCTTTGCCTTGGATCAAAAATGATGGCAAAAAGCCCTTGTCTTGCAAACGTCAAGGCTCATCGGTTGTCTGTGTTTGGTCATTTCCTCTTACCGTAGTTTGTTTAGATTTTGGCGGCGTCCAGTGTAGTGATGATCTTATCGGGAAGTCCTTCGAGCCTGAAGATGCATGCATAGCGGTGCCAGTCTTCAGGTGGCACAGCACTCACATTCAGGCAAACACTGAGCTGGAAAGTTCCGTCGTGGTTGGGGAGCAGCTGGTCGTGCGTCACATGGTCGTGAAGCTGTTCACCGTCGCGCATCCAGAACATGTCCACTATGTTGGGGTAGAATCCCGTGGCGTGACATGTAACCGGCGCCGATGGCTGTGTCTGCAGCAGAGCCACCAGGGGCCTCTCTGAGGAAGTGAGACAAAATTAATTCATAGAAATGAGGCTGCATCATAAGGCCTCCTGCACACCAGTAGTATGCAGTATGCGGTTCTTCCACAAAATTTCACAAGCTGCCGAGTCTAAACCGCTGTTTTCGCATCAATTCAAAGTTTTAATCTAGACTTGGGGTGTGACATTAAAGCAGCAGGGATGTGTTTGAAGCTCACATTGACCAACATATGAAACTCTACTCAAGTTGTGATAAAACAAGACAAACGTTCATTTTGCCATGATTAGTGTTGACGGCTGAAACAAAACTGCAATTTGAGTGGTCCCTGATTGATAGTGTGAAGATCTCCAAAGAGTGATTCATGTATCAAACTGGCACTTGCCAGATTAATGATCAGCTCTCTATCCCACAAAACCACAAATGCAATTGTCGAGTTCATTTCGCAGGACCTGAGGCCCGTTAAAGGGCATGTAAAGATACTATGGGGTCCCAAAATGTATTTGATAAAGATGGACTTGTATTTTTGGAAACTGTTGTGAATTTTTGAATAAAATTGCGAATTGAGGAGTAATCGATGAAAAATCAACGGTTTGTATGTGATCGTTGAAGTTCATCCCGGAAATTGTCGAAGTGACTGTGACGTAGATTATAGGAGGCCGAGCGTTGCCGAGTTACTTAGCCCATGTAAGCATAATGGCGGATACAGAAGTGGAAGCGATGTCGTCTGACGAATCCCCCTCAGATGATTCTTCACCTTCTGACGAAAATGAAGAAGAGTATGATTTCTTTCTTGGGGTACAAGGCTACCTATTTGAACCAGTGAGAAGTACCCCAGCGACTGAAGCATCGCAAAACGAAGGTGCGGAAGGTACAGCCGGAGAAAATCAATGGCTATATACTGATATTGTTTTGGGTGTCCAATTTAATAAATTATAAGAAAGTTGCAAAGAAAATTTCTTTTAATAATATATTCGGCAACATATTTTTTTATAGGGTGGAAAACAGTAGGAAAATTAATTTTTAGGACTGGGAAAACCCATGAACGATGATCACTTTGGTGTGCTAATTCTTATTTTCCCTTTGCACACAGTATGTTACTACCAAAGTTACACCTATTGTTATAAGCCTAAACTTTTTTATTTTTCAAATAACAAAAGGTAACATTTTCATACCCCAAGAATCTCCCTTTTGGCAATTGCACGGCTCTGTCTTGGCACTTTCGAGGGGGGGTGGGTGAACTTGGGGGGGCTCCGTTGTCTCTATTATGCTTATATGTGAAGTATTGGAGACAAAACACCAGGAAATTGTATGGATCTTGACGCTATCAATCGGTAAACAATGGGGGGAGTCCTATCATCTACGTCACGGTACCATGTGATCCAGATTGGCGCGGTTCATGACAGGGGCAGGAAAGATCGAGAAATACACACAAATTAACTGCGTTTGGCTCACAAATGCAATTTTATTTCAAATTCTATTATATTATTTGGATACAGGTGAATATAATCGAACATTCTGAGTGTTTTTTAAAACATGTTAAATGTGCCTTTACATATGCTTTAATGTTGTGAAATGTGCTGTTGCAAAGTACTAAAGCAAGCAACTCACGTATTCTCTGCAGGACGCTCTTCCCATATTCCAGCATCTTGCAAAGGCGCTGAGGACATTCCTCAAGCAAGCGAAGGTCCATGAACTCCAGCCAGCCTTCATTGAGGTTCCACTTGCGGACAGTGGCCTCCAGCTGAGACTGGAGCCAGATCCACCGCCGGTTCTCCATGTCTAGAAACAGCGTGTCGTCGCCATCATAACTGTGATGGTTGAAGCCTGACTTTGAGACGCTGTCGTCGTTATACTCGCAGCCGTGCAGCACCTGGAACACGTGGATGCCTGACCAGGCGCAGCACGAGGATACAGTATTAGCTCAGAGCTTTGGTAATTTGCATTACAACACTTTTCCAAAGAGATACCATCTTTCGGCGCTCCCATACATAATGATTTACAGTTCCCTTTGCCTTTGAATATTTCACGTGTCTGGAATGTCAGAAGACCATTGTAGGTTTCTCAGGGGTTATGGAGGTTTTCCGTTTGTGTTGTCGTAGTGTCATACGAGTATTAACAGTTTGTGACTGCGCAAGTCGCTGGCCACACATCTTCCCCGATTTACTTTAATATGTGAATGTGACTTATGGTTCTTTTGCGGTTATATCTTTATTGCTAAGCTTATAGGCATGTGTATGTGTATGTGTATATATATGTATATGTATATTTTTATATGTATATATATATATGTATATGTATGTATGTGGGTATGTCGGTATGTGTATATATGTATATGCATGTATTTTGTCATGTCTTTTCATTGTGTACAATAATCTTATTCTCTTTTCACATGTTTGAAATAAAAAATGAAACGAAACGAATATTCAAACTCCATTCTCTCATTGTCACATAACTAGATTCCTTGTCACGTGAGATATATACAACAGGTGAAGTGTTGCATACAACAGTGAAATTTGCCATTTATCCTGTGTATGTTACATTGATTTTTAACATCGGCATTTAAAAAAATAAATAAAAGGCGCGTCGCCGACTTGGTAAGTATATGGTAAGTATACATACACGCAAAGTCGCCTGTCTACCGACATATGTGAAATGCAAGTGCCTGGCAAGCCTCCTTCTCAATGTGTGCACTGTGCAAGGGGAGATGGCTTGAAGCGTAGAAGAGCTCGCTGTCTCCCATCCGCTCCTTTTTGAAATGCATGATGCAGAAATTGACAGTAAAAATGAAAAAGTATTGTTAAATGTATTGTTATATCAACAATGAATGACATCAAATGCAGTCAAATAGATCACCAATGTGGCATGCAATGTAAAAGCTTATACAGTGAATGCATGTGTACGTACATGCATTGACACTGTACTCAGTATGCTTATATAAATACTGACATTGATCTCACTTTTTTTTTTTTAAATAATCCATTTAAACATTCAAATGGGCCAAGACCGTGTCCAGACTGCATAAGAGGTTGCACAACAATCTGCGCCAAAGAGGCCTTTTTTAAGAACAATAACACTTTGTTGTTACACTGCTATTAGCTTTCTTTGATAACATTTTGAGAAGACTCAACAAAGTGCCAAAGCTATACTGTAGAAGCAGAGAGGGAATGTTCACTCACCGTGTGATTGGTTGAATCTATCCTTAAGTATTGCCATGTTAATGTTTCCAAAGTGTTCCTGTCCTTGCCAGAAGTTTGTCTGCTTTTCCCAGTAGTCAGGTTCTTTGTGAGTGACGGCGTCCATCCAGGCCTGTTTGGCCACGGTCACCTTGGTGCGGCTGTCATAATGTTCTGTGATGACACCGTCCACCATCACCACCGCCATCATGGATGGAAGACGTGGGATGTTGCTGGTCATTGTGTACACATGCCACAGAGAGTGGAGGGCTGCGCACAGCAAAAAGCACTTATTAGCATTAGAGGTACAAAAATTCAGTGATTATTTTTTTAGGATAATTTGTGTGGCATATCATACCTTCTACATTACCGGTGTACTATTGTTGGTGATAAAACTTCGAAATATCAATTAATACTGTAAGTGTTGCAACCTATAGGTTTTGAAGGAAGATTATTTTATTATCTGTGAAAATATATGATTTCAGTAAAGCCTTGGTTTCAGTTAATTCTTATTTTGTCATATATTTTACTTTTATGCAGTTCTTGTAGCTTTTGTTAGGACACAGAGGTTAGACTTCGAGTGTTGAAGTGGCTTGTGACGTAATAAGAGGGGGACAGAGAAAAAAGCTACTGAGTGGATGTGCGTTGGATGGAAAAAAAATGCTTCGTGTAATCTCCGAGTCAACCGAGGAAAGTAAAGTTGTCGAAATGAAGAACGCAAATGTGATGCGTCTTTCTTTTTGCGGGTGCAACGTCGGGACATGATGAAGTATTCCGTATAAATGATTGTGTCCCTTCAGGTGTATGCACATTCTCTAGCATACCAACAATGTCAGTGACCAAAAGCAGCGCTGCCACATCTAATCATGAACACCCAATTTTAGACCACAATAAGGGGCTCCTTTTGCGGCCAATACAGCGTCAATTTGTCTTTGAAATTACATGTGCAGTGGTCAGAGGGATATAAAGCCATACTTCTTGCAGGATAGTGGCCAGGCCACTACGTGATGCTGGTGGAGGAAAATGTTTCCTGACTCGCTCCTCCTTTCATTGCCAAACCCCTGTTACTTTATCCCGAAATAAAGATTTATTACCTAATGGGGAACCTGCTTCTGTTGTGCAGCGGTGGTTTGGCTGCACAAGATTAGACATGCTGTACATTAAAATACAATCATTTACAAATTATTCAGCAAAACCTTTACATCCAAAGGTGAAAAAACAAATGAGCAGGCTATTGAGACACATGAGGAGGACAAAAACAGTTGGTTTTCTTTCTAGAAAAATTAACAAATGTCTCATCCGAGCATTGTTGGAGCAGTCATTAGGTGCACTCCTTCCAAATAAAAAAAGTGGCTGTGGTATGATATTACTGTAGCTGCCACATAGTATTGTCTGACCAAAGACATGATGTCAATACAGACTGCAGAAGAGGTGGACTTTAAAAACTTTCAAAAATATGACCCAAGATACACTATCCCAGGGGAGCAAATATTTTTCAACATATTTGTCTGCAATGTATGAACAACACCGCAATAAAAATGGCTGCTACCTTATCGGTGGAATTTCTTGCCTCAACGACCTATAGGGTTACCAAGATTAGTCGACAAATCATGAGGATGCTGGCGATCGAAATCATTTTGAATCGTGGTTTATTCATGCATTTATTTATTTGGCAGAGCATTTGTTTCGGAAATGCCTTGTGCCCTGCTTCTACCACTGGCTTTGAGCCTTGATTTACAAACATTGCAGTTGTGGTAATCCGGGTGATCTGTGATATAAATAGAAGCATTTTGGGTAAGTTGGTGACATGGCTAATCAGCGTTAGTGTTAGTCCAAAAATACCGACTACGATGCAAACCTCCCTTTCATGACAACGCAGCGGTAATAAACCAGCATCGAATAAGAAATGACGTTGTGGCTGATGCCTGACTTCATTTCTATGGCTATGGAGGCATTAGCAAATTCAAAGTCAAAAAGTCAAAGTCAAAGTCTGCTTTATTGTCAATCTCTTCACATGCCAAGACACACAAAGAAATCGAAATTACGTTTCCACTATCCCACGGTGACAAGACATAGTACACGATATACAGTGCCTTGCGAAAGTATTTGGCCCCCTTGAACCTTTCAACATTTTGCGACATTTCAGGCTTCAAACATAAAGATATAGAAGTTTAATTTTTTGTCAAGAATCAACAACAAGTGGGACACAATTGTGAAGTGGAACGAAATTTATTGGATAATTTAAACTTTTTTAACAAATAAAAAACTGAAAAGTGGGGCGTGCAATATTATTCGGCCCCCTTGCGCTAATACTTTGTAGCGCCACCTTTTGCTGCAATTACAGCTGCAAGTCGCTTGGGGTATGTCTCTATCAGTTTTGCACATCGAGAGACTGGAATTCTTGACCATTCTTCCTTGCAAAACAGCTCGAGCTCAGTGAGGTTGGATGGAGAGCGTTTGTGAACAGCAGTCTTAAGCTCTTTCCACAGATTCTCGATTGGATTCAGGTCTGGACTTTGACTTGGCCATTCTAACACCTGGATACGTCTATTTGTGAACCATTCCATTGTAGATTTGGCTTTATGTTTTGGATCATTGTCCTGTTGGAAGATAAATCTCCGTCCCAGTCTCAGGTCTTTTGCAGACTCCAACAGGTTTTCTTCCAGAATGGTCCTGTATTTGGCTCCATCCATCTTCCCATCAACTTTAGCCATCTTCCCTGTCCCTGCTGAAGAAAAGCAGGCCCAAACCATGATGCTGCCACCACCATGTTTGACAGTGGGGATGGTGTGTTCAGGGTGATGAGCTGTGTTGCTTTTACGCCAAACATATCGTTTTGCATTGTGGCCAAAAAGTTCGATTTTGGTTTCATCTGACCAGAGCACCTTCTTCCACATGTTTGGTGTGTCTCCCAGGTGGCTTGTGGCAAACTTTAAACGAGACTTTTTATGGATATCTTTGAGAAATGGCTTTCTTCTTGCCACTCTTCCATAAAGGCCAGATTTGTGCAGTGCACGACTGATTGTTGTCCTATGGACAGACTCTCCCACCTCAGCTGTAGTTATCTGCAGTTCATCCAGAGTGATCATGGGCCTGTTGGCTGCATCTCTGATCAGTCTTCTCCTTGTTCTCCGGGTCTTGGTAGATTTGCAGTGGTCTGATACTCCTTCCATTTCAATATACCGTTTTTTGCCATGTATAATGCGCAAAATTGAACTAATTTATTGTCCTAAAATCTGGGGTGCGCATTATACATGGGTGCAATTTCTTTTTTTTTTTTTTTTTTTTTTGAAGAAAATCATGGTACAACAATTTTTGAAGAAAATCTTGTCACGGATGGAGTGTGGACAGGAGCGGGGCGACCAAGTGCAGCTTGTACCAGGGTTTATTGGAGGAACTGAAAACACAGACTTGGTAAACTAATTGTGATAAATAACTGGAACATCACTCAAATATTGGTGATCCCGTTGAGAGTCTCACATATTTCTTCGCTATCGAGTTTGCTACTGCATGCGCAGTGATACTGACCGGCAGAATAACATCCGGTTGTTCCCAAAGATGATCTTTTTTCTGAAATCATTTTACGTTTACGGACTTAAGTAACCCGGCCGGGTCATACCAAAGACTATAAAAATGGGACCCATTGCCTCCCTGCTTGGCACTCAGCATTAACGGTTGGAATTGGGGGGTTAGATCATCAAATGATTCCCGAGCGCGGCGCCGCTGCTGCTCACTGCTCCCCTCTCCCCCATGGGATGGATCAAAATCCCACGGGGATTCACACACGGATGGCTTCAGGCTTGACAACCACATTGACTCGGTAGTTCAGATCGGCTCGGGTCTGCGACACAACGTAATAAAGAAAATAACGGTACTATAATATCCATCCATCTATCCATCTATCTATCCATCCATCGTTTTTCTGAACTGCTTTTTGACACAAGGTTCACTGGTATGCTGGAGCTTAACCCAGCAGACTTCGGGCAGTAGGCGGGGGACACCCCGAACGCCAATTGCAGGGCACACAGGCAACCTTTCGAGCTCAAAACCACAACCTACGGGCAATCTGGAGTGGTCGACTACAATATTGATACTGTAATGTAATATTGTGCCTCAATAGATAAGTTAGTTTTGTTTGTTAGTGTTTGCTCATTCAATTCACATCAAGATTAACAACTAACCGCACAATAATATTGAAATGTTTATTTTTCTGATGTAAAAAAATTTACTCAGGTAAGCTCTCAATAGTACCGTATATATTTTGTTTTTTAGAAATATTTTTATTTTACTGAAAATACTTTGTCTTACGATGAACACACGTCACATAACCTTATATACAGAACAGAGACACTGCACTATCGATAAAACACAAACACCGCAAACAGTAATTGAAGAGGATTTCTACTATACAGGTTGGGTTGAGTCGAGTGGTGACCGTGAAACGAGTCACCATGGGGCTATCATCTTAATCAGAAATCTTGCCCGCGGGTACATCAGGCCAGCTGGATGTCGCGGGGAAAAACGGTGACGCGCGTGGATGACACTACAGAGTGAAGCTTAGCACTCACATAATTGGCTGCCTGGTGAAGAAGTGGGCAGGGCCAAGAAATGATCCACTCTTGTCACATAACTTTAGATATAAAACACAAACACTTCACTATATATAAAACACAAACACTGCAAACAACAGTATTTAAGTCAATTTCGACTATAAAGGTTGGGTTGTGTCGAGTGGTCACTGTGAAACGTTTGAGTCACCACGCGGCTATCATCTTCATCAGAACTCTTGCCCGCGGATCCGTCGGGCCAGCTGGAGGTCGCGGGGAAAAATGGTGACCCGCTTGGCGTGGATGGCGCACAGGTTGGCATCAGAGAACAGCAACACCAATAAGGCCTCAGCCGCCTGTAAAGATCCCAACAAGTCGTCAATGTGTAAGCCGGCCCGAGTGTCCCGCTGCGTCCGGCGTCGGCAAGGGCAGCGCAGTATTTTGGGTCGCAGTGAGTCGGTAGGCGGAAATGGGGCATCACCGATTGTCACTTGCGTACACGCCAGAGTTGGTCAGGGATCGTTCAATGTCCCAAACGTTCACCAACTTTTTTAGGAAGTTCTTGTTGTCGCAATAAAATTTTGAATATGTTAAAAACTCCCTGATCAAAATTTCCCCCGCGTAGAAGAAAAGTACAGGTGAACATTTGCCAAACGCTTTGTCGAAAGTTTGCGACCTTCAACAAACCATAACGAAAATGCAGTAATCACTCCATTTGAAAACACTCGCAATTCTTGGTCGCTCTGTAGGATAGAGACTTTAGTATGACATTTGGACCTCCCCGGCGACTTTACCTCCTGAAGCGCCATCAGGGCGAAGACCTGCCATCTGAGGGCACTTCTGCCATATGACTGGCACACCTCACGGACCTGGGTGTGTGGGAGGGTGGCTACATGTCAAGGCAATGATCTAACAAGCTTATGGGCTAACGTGTGAGCTGGTAACACCTTACCAGGCGAGAGAAGGGCGCTTTCCTGATGAGGAGCTCTGTGCTCTTCTGGAACTTGCGGATCTCCATTAGGGCCTTGGTCCCTGGCCGGTACCTTCGCCTCCTGGGCGGCATGGGCAACGGGGGCGGCGGCGCAGGTGGCTGAGCTGGAAATACAAAAACCTTTAGGAACGTGTCATCAAAATGGGACAACGGCGCAGTGAACTCACTATTCCCAGATGGGCCCGGCTGCGGTGACTGCGGCGGGCGGCGCCCTCTGGGGGATGCCCGCTGCGGTGACTGTGGCGGGTGGCGCCCTCTGGGGGATGCCCGCTGCGGTGACTGCGGCGGGCGGCGCCCTCTGGGGGATGCCGCAGAGGATGTGCATTGCACACCGGGGGATGGCCCAGGCAGTGGCTGCGGAGGACGGCGGCGCGGATTGCCGCCTTTTCTTCGGCTGGACGAGGAGTTGTGGCGCATGATGCTGACCACAAACAGGACAACAAATCATGATTTGGTCATGTCGTAAATGGCTGACTACAGCATACATATGTACATGAAAGACACGCAACACTCAACAAAGAGCTAACGCAATAGCATGTCTACTTTACAAGTGCTACAATTAATTGAGTCATCAACAACTAACCGCTAATCAAACTCACTACTTCGATCACTGAATGAATTGTTTAGACTAGAGACCTTGTTCAACTTCAACTTGTCCAAAGCCTCAATAGGATTCGAGATGAACAGTGGCCTGAAGACCACGAGGGTACAACATTACATGACAAAATATTGAATCCGTTTGTTCTGCTCTACACGGGACAGTACGCCCTATTGGACCGTGGGTTTTCCGGTTTAATAGTTTAAGTTACACGGATGCATTTACAAACCAGCATGTGTATTTGCCTGTCCGAGCAGGAGGAAAACCCACTCTCTGCGAGCTCATGTTCAGTCGCTGTTGTGCTTCGGCTGGCACTCACGTTGTTGCAACTGTAGCTGGGTAAAATTGCAGCCAAGGTTGCCAGGACTGGTCATCACTGATTACTTGAGCTTCTTATCACTTGTTATTGTTAGCAAAAAAGATCACTTTTAATTGTCGACAGTCACAAGTTACGTTTGAGAAGCTCAGTTGCAATTTAAAACTTTTACTGCTCCCTATTATAGGAGAGATCAGAATCATACCCCTCAACCTGTGTTCGTCACTCTAATAACCATTGCTTTAAATGCTTATTTTTTCCAGGGAAGGACCATTCATAGTCCTGGTCTCATGAAATGAAAATGCATAACATATATTCAAAATGCAAAAAGGTTGTGTCCTACACCCCGCCAAAAGAACTTCGGACATCACGTGACTGATCCCATTTATTTTCGTTTATGCACACATCCTAACTGCATAGTCGTGGCAGTTAAAATAAATAAAAATAAATAAAAATTGCAGAACAAGATACAATAGTAATTTTTAAATTACCGTATTTTCCGCCCTAAAAGGCGCACCGGATTATAAGGCGCACCTTCAATGAACGGCCCATTTTAAAACTTTGTCCATATATAAGGCGCACCGGATTATAAGGCGCATAAAATAGAAGCTATACTGCAACAAACTGAGGTTGACTAGGGTTGCGGTATGCAGCCACTAGCCAATAACCAATGAGCCCTCTGTAAACAATCGCGTTTCTCAAACGATCTCCTATAAAATGATCGGAACTGACTAAAGTTCGATCTAACGCATTGGTACAACTTACCTATGTTTCCCTTCCATATCGATCCGTAGATTTACTCGAAACATTAACAGAGCAGCCTATTTTCACATGAAATAGCCTGGTACGTATAGCAGCTATCGTTATAGCATTAGCCATCCGCAAAGTCCCACGAGCCTCAGCTCGCAATCTCCCATGAGCCTCAGCAAAGTGTAAACAATCGCGTTTCTCAAACGATCTCCTATAAAATGATCAGAACTGACTAAAGTTCGATCTAACGCATTGGTACTACTTACCTATGTTTCCCTTCCATAGCGATCCGTAGATTTACTCGAAACATTAACAGAGCAGCCTATTTTGACATGAAATAGCCTGGTACGTATAGCAGCTATCGTTATAGCATTAGCCATCCGCAAAGTCCCACGAGCCTCAGCTCGCAATCTCCCATGAGCCTCAGCAAAGTGTAAACAATCGCGTTTCTCAAACGATCTCCTATAAAATGATCGGAACTGATTAAAGTTCGATCTAACGCATTGGTACTGCTTACCTATGTTTCCCTTCCATATCAATCCGTAGATTTACTCGAAACATTAACGGAGCAGCCTATTTTGAAATGAAATAGCCTCGCGGGTACAACAGCTATTCGGTGACGCCCCCTGACTACAGTTACCATAATGTTGGGAAGCGATGCGACCTTGTAATTTACTAGTCGTACTAAAACGTACTGAAACATTTTGGCAGAGCACTGTGTACAACCAGTATGGATCAACAAATTCATCAATTGATCCATATATAAGGCGCACTGGATTATAAGGCGCACTGTCGGCTTTTGAGAAAATTTTAGGTTTTTAGGTGCGCCTTTTAGGGCGGAAAATACGGTAAATGCATAGTCGCGGCAGTTAAAATGAATAAAATAATTGTAGACCTACATACAACAGTAATATTTGCAAAATAAAACCTTCTCGGACGAAATGCATCATAATTAGCTGTTCAAAGGTAATACTTCCTGTCCTATGCATCGTGGGCAATGTAGGCTGACTAGAAAGCTTCAAAATTGACTTACTAGTGAACATGTAAGCTAAAAAGACATTTTACGCGCATGTGACAGTCACATTTTGACCTCACAGTGTAATTTCTTTATTGGTCACAAGCAAATTGATTAAAAAGATGAGTAAAAAATGTTGGAACAGGATATTGGTGGTCACATCCTACAGTTTACATGTTGACATAGTAATGCAAATGTACACTGGTTGCACCAGTTATGTTTTTTTTTTTATCTCACTATTTAACTTGTCAAGTTCAGAATTGCTCACTAGTTCACTAGTAAGGTATATGTCCACTAGTACCATTAGTTGGGATCTTCCCAGCCTCACTATCTGACTTGTGGGGTTCAAAATGTTAACTAATGAACTAGTAAATGCAAAGGGATTTTCCTTTCTGACTCACTCGGTCTGACTAGTGAGTCAAAATGCCTTTCATTTGTTCACTATCTGATCTACTACTAACTAGTCACTCTGGACTGAACTAGTTCACAAGAAAGAAAACATGTTTCACTAGTTAACAAGTGAGGTTAAAATTACACCAGCTAGTGAACGTGTTTACTAAGGTACCATTTTGAGCCTCACTAGTTAGCTTGTAAGTCAAAATAGATGGTGCGTAGCAAAGTGGTCTGTGCATTCATGAGTAAACATCCATCCATCTATCCATCCATCCATCCATCCATTTATTTTCTGAACCGCTTAGTCCCCACGGGGGTCGCGGGTGTGCTGGAGCCTATCCCAGCCGTCATTGGGCAGCAGGCGGGGGACACCCTGAACCGGTTGCCAGCCAATCGCAGGAAATACAAACAATCAACCATTTGCACTCGCACTCACACCTAGGGACAATTAGGAGCGCTCAATCGGCCGACCAAGCATGTTTTTGGGATGTGGGAGGAAACCGGAGTGCCCGGAGAAGACCCACGCGGGCCCGGGGAAAACATGCAAACTCCACACAGGGAGGGCCGGAGGTGGAATCGAACCCGCACCCTCCTAACTGTGAGGCGGACATGCTACCCAGTGCCTCACCGAGCCGCCACAAGCAGACATGTAACCCATAATTCTGTAAAGTCGGCATCCACTAGTTCTAGTCGGGACATTTTTTACCTCACTAGTAGAACTGGTTAAGTGAAAAAGTCGCACTAGTGCACAATTTGGGGCATAACTAGTCAACCAGTATTTTTCTACAAGTTAGATATCACGGCTTCAATGGGCTTGCACTAGTTAACTTGTCAGTGTTTTATTTATCATTAGTTAACTGGTGGGCATTTCAGCTCCTATTAGCTAACTTCTGCAGAAAATCATAGGTCACTTGTTAACGTGTTGGAATAATTCATGTTTGACTAATTTACATGTTGCTGAAAACGAGTGACTGGTTAGAGTTTCTGTGCAACTCGTAAGACAAAGTGCGTAACTCGTGTGGCTCAATGTCCAACTTAATGTTGAGAAAGACCGAACTAGTGAAAAAGACTGTCTAATATCAAAGATATGGAATAAATGGTCAAATTGCTTGCCATACATAGCAGCCCCCACAGTAGAACCTGCTGCCACCCCCAGGTAAAATTGCAAAAGTGTAAAATTGTAGAAGTGAGGTGACATTGCAGTAAAAACATTGCAGCGACATGCTGAATAGAATGTTGTTGCAGCCGTCTGAAAAACTGTTTGGGACGGGGCAAAAGTGCCATTTTCTGTCTGTAGAGTTTAGGAGTAGTAAGTCGGAAAGCAGGCAGAAACGTCATGTGACATACGACAGTATCCTCGTCGTCTCACATACTCTCACATACTTACAAATTTGTTTGCCTTTCAGTTCAGTGCGCGTGTCTTCTTTTTATTCACTTGGTTGTTTGCTGTTGAAATTTCAGAAGTCAGGAGGTGGCGACGTTATACCGTCCGCTACCACGTGAGCTTTGCAAAAAAAAAAAGTTAACTTTGCGTTTTTTCAATTTACCTTTTTCGTCCTTTGAACTCGTGTCGTCGCTGTGGCTCTTCAACTTGCCAGGGTGTGCACGGGGAAGGTCCGAGAAAAGTGGCAAAAAGCAACTTTATAAGCAGGTCACAAAACCCCCTCCCAAAAAAAAAAAAAAAAAAAACACAATAATACTTGCGTGTGTTTATTTTGGTTTGTTTTTCTTTTTTTTCTTTTTTCAGTTTTTGATTATAAATGATCTAATCGTGTAGCAATTTATAGCAGTAATATATGAAAAAAATAAAAGAGTAGTGAAGGAATAGGGTCAAAAGACACAAAACCCGCCTAGCCACAATAACAGATACGCTCACATCTCTTTGGATAAAGTATATAAGCAGACAAGTATATTCATGGAGTCAACCAATAAAGAAGACATTCTTTGATATAAGATAATAACAGAGGTTGCTACAACTTCACGATTCAATATGTATTTCTGTGCACTGCAAAATAAATGTCTTTTGATATGTTGCCTAAATAGCTTAATGACCCTTAAGGAACTGTGTAATGCATGCCTGATGTTTTCTCTCTAAATCATGGACACGGCCAGAGTCGTCTTGACCGTTCAGTACTTGATTATATCTTGTGTTTTGACTAAACGTCATATGTCGCCTAATGCGGGACGCCAGCTTTTCGATTACTACTGAACGCTCTGCACAGAGGGAAATGTTTTGCCTAACAAAGAAAAGATATGGTGGGAAGCATGATTAAACTAAGAATATAATGATGTGAGCAAAGACATGGAGTATCAAAAGAACTAACTTTGCATAGTCAGGGAACAGTAATAGATTAATGATGTGACAGTCAAAAGCTCACATAAATTCGTACAAAATGACAAAATTGAAAGAATGAGGTCCGACAGTATATGTGCAAGGATGGAGGAGAATGTTTACAGGAAGGTCACTTGGAGATAAAAACCAGCTGGTGCCAGAGGGAGACAGCCAAGGACTCGGCCAAAGATGATCACCAAGGCCGAAAGACGGGATGGAAGACAACAGCCCCCACACACACACCGAATCGTCCAGAACCAGCACCCACTCCCATGGAATCAAACTCTACTGCGAAATCGCCCCACCCCAACGACTCATCACCCATCAAACTCGCCCCACACCGCCTGTCCAACTGAATATAAGCTGACCAAAGAACCTTGAACGTTGCCTTTTCTGAATGGAGACTTTCTGCTCTTGAAAGGCGCAGCGCTGTATTGTACTTTCCTGAAAACAGAGCTTTCTTAACAAGAATTGTGATTGAACTCAACCAACCTGTGTATGTCTAATTTCTGCTTCAGTGTCTTTGCATTTTCCTAAATCTGAAGAAATTAAACGAGCACGCAGTGAGTAAATTGGATAACAGGTGATTGGCAATGGCTTTTGCTGTGAGGCGCAGATAGCGCGCTCCCTAAATTGTGGACCAAATCCAACAGTAGAACTAGATAAAAGTTCGTATGCCTATTGAACATGTAAACTATGTCAAACTGAAACATTTATTGATGAGCTTTTCTTTCTTTCTTGATTTTTGTGATGTTGATATGTTCAATCATCCAGAAACGCACAATTATTTACAAAATTACAGGTGGAATTAGGATTCGTCAAACCTCTACATATGAATTTAATTCGTTCCAAGACCTACTTCGTATGTTGAAATTGTCGTATGTTGGATCAAATATCTTCATAAGAATACATTGTAATTTGTTTAATTTGTTCCACAGCCAAAAACCAACGATAACTCCTTAATAAATACTGCAGATAATTACACATAGCAATAAAACAAATGCATTATATCAGAGAGATGTAAAAAGAAATAAATTACAAATGAATAATCAATAAGAAGTGGGTTATTTTTTTACTTTTTTCTTTTTAACTTTCATCATCACCCTCTTCACTTCCACTCAATTTAGGCTTTCGTTTCTTTGCTTCGTTTTCCTTTGACTGTATTAATTTTCACCCAGAAGAATGATGTTGTTCGCCAAATCCAAATGTGAAATGAGCAAACTAATGTTAATTTAAGTTAAAAAAACAAAAACAAATATTAGTTGTATGCTTTTTCCAGTGTAATGATAATTGACTCATACGTTCTGCTTTTTTACAGACACATAGAGAACTGGACTGGTCTGGAGACGTTGAGGGAAAGTCACATGGAACTCTACACTGGCTTGGAGAGACTGTACGTCATGTGATATTTTTCCAAACGAGTGCTGGTCATGGCAAATTCCTTACTGCAAATCTTCAAATATTATCCTTGTTTCTGTCAAAACACCCACATAGCATTAACAGTGAGCATTCTAGTGCCAGCGTCATACTTTGGTTAGAAAGTTTTAAATAGCAGTCCGATCAACACAAAAGACCAGCTGCGAGGCTAACCTGCTTCCGGGTTTTCCTGCCGGACGCCCTCTTCCTTCTCAGCCCAGACTCCCAATACTTTTCAGGCTTGGACGATTTTGTTTCTCCAGCGTGGAACTCATCTCCCTGACTCTAAAGTAAGTTTGAATCTTTTTATTACACTGTTCGATCTTTTTTACTTCGCAGCCGGAGTGCCTGGGAGAGCGGAGGCTTCGTGGCCGTTTGTCTACCGTCGATCATCGGACACAAAGTATGGCTGCGGATCAAGAGGTTTGTACGGCTTCGTGCACCAACTGCACCCTTCTCTTAGAGAGATTGTCCCTGCTAGAGGGACGTGTCCGCCAGTTAGAGCAGAATTGCGCGATAACCGTAGATGTGGCGGATACAGTCGCGGACTGTAGTCAGCCCGCTAGCCCAGTTAGCATTAGCCCCAAGCGGCTTGCTAATCGCGATGAGCCAGGTAAGACGCATAGCCGTCCAAAGTCATCTCGGTCTACTGGCCGTCGCACTTTGGTCATAGGTGACTCCATTACCCGAAATATTACGCTTAAAAATCCAGCCACGGTAATGTGTATTTCTGGGGGCAGAGCACCCGACATAGAAGCTAATCTTAGGGAGCTGACTCGCAATAGGTCTAGTCAACAGCGTAGTTCCAACAACACTAGCTACTCGGACATAGTGATACACGTCGGCTCCAATGATGTTAGGATGAGGCAATCGGAGATCACAAAGAGAAACATAGCGAGGACTTGTGATCTCGCCAGAAAGATGAGTCGGCATCGAGTATTTGTCTCTGGCCCCCTGCCTGGGAGAGGCACTGATGAGAGGTTTAGTAGATTAGTCTCCCTTAATCGATGGATGGCTGGGTTCTGTAATAAGCAGGGACTGTATTTTATAGATAACTGGCCCTCCTTCTGGGGCCGCCCCGACCTGCTGAGGAAGGACGGCCTTCACCCTAACCGTGAAGGCGCCGTCACTCTTTCTAGGAATATAGATTACTGTTTGAGCCACGCATGACAGGTCACTTTAGAGCAGGCCGGGGCACAGGTGATTAGACCACCTGTCAGGATGGGTTTGGAGTCTGTTAAGCTAAAGTTAACTAGCGCTAGGCTAGACTTCCAGCATGCACATAGCTCCTTGTGTAGACTAGAGCGTGACAGTTTGAATAGTGCCACAGTACACATAAACACACTTTCTACTGGGGTAGTAGACAAATCCAATCACTCCACCCCAACCGGTTTTGCTGATGAAACGGTGCCTGTTTCAGATAATTTTACATGTGTAACAAATATTTACTATCAGATTCCCACGGTCGTATCGTCCCGCCGCGCTAACAAACATTCGAGAGGTGATGTCAGGCCTAGAGAACACAATCTTACTCGCATCTCGTTTAAATATCCTTCGATAGATACGCACCCTGATCGACCGATTACGCTTAAACTCGGTTTTATGAATATTAGATCGCTTCATACAAAAGCAGTTCTCGTTAATGACCTCATCACGGAACATAATCTAAACGTTTTTGGTCTCTGCGAGACCTGGTTAAAACCTAATGAACTGCTGCCGCTTAATGAGGCCTCGCCTCCAAATTTTGTGAGCTCGCATGTGGCGCGTCCTCGAAAAAAGGGTGGGGGTGTCGCCCTCATCTCGAATTCTGAGCTGAGACTTAGGCCTCGTTCGACCAATGTATTTAAAACATTTGAAGTTCTCACTGTCCGATCCACCGCTTTACCGTCATTTTATCTTGCTGTTATTTACCGTCCACCCGGGGCTTACTCTGGCTTCCTGGATGAATTTTCAGAATTCGTGGCTGATCTCGTAACCAATGCCGATAATATAATTATCATGGGTGATTTCAACATCCACATGAATTTACCGTCAGAGCCACTTACTTCGGCGTTTCAGACTTTAACTGATATGTTTGGTTTTTCGCAAGCCGTACAGGCAGCAACGCATAAGAATGGAAATACCATAGATCTGGTATTATCCCGAGGACTTGCAACCTCAAATATAGCAGTGCTGCCATACACTACTGTTTTGTCTGATCATTACTTAATAAAATTTGAAATTTTAGTTTCTTGTCAAAGACAAGAGAGCAATCGGAATTATAGGAGCCGTAATTTTAACTCCATGACTGCAACTGCGCTATCTGAGTTACTGTCGCCGGCAACTGCCATATTTCCCGCGTACACCGGCTCTGGTGATAACCTTACAAATGAATTCAATGCGACATTGTTAAATGCCATTGACTCTGTGGCGCCGTTATGTCTGAAAACTCGCCGTAGATTGCCTACTCCGTGGTTCACGGATGAAACGCGTACGCTTAAGCAATTATGTAGAAAGCATGAGCGCAGATGGCGTCTAACCAAACTTGAGGTTTTCCATCAGGCATGGCAGGACATCTTTATATTTCAGGAGGCTGAAATATAAAGATGCGCTTATCTTAGCAAAAACTCGGTATTTCTCGCAAGTTATTAATCTCAATAAAAACAATCCGAAACACCTATTTGATACAGTGGCAAAGCTGACTCTACGCCAGCCGACCCCCGATAATTCCTTCCACTCAGCTGACGAGTTCATAAAATTTTTTGCTCAAAAGATTGAGTCCATTAGGGACGAGATCAAGAATACCATTCCAATCGCGCGGTCGAGCCCGCCGTGTACCAACGCTGATGATCATGCAACAACCCTCTCAACTTTTAATAGCGTGTCCCTTGAAAGGCTTACACAAATGGTTAGTGCGGCTAAACAAACAACATGTTTGCTCGACCCTCTTCCAGCCAAACTACTTAAAGAATTATTTCATATTTTAGGACCGTCTGTCTTAAATATAATCAAGCTGTCTGTCTCCTCTGGGATAGTGCCAACAGCCTTCAAAACCGCTATCATTAAACCGTTGCTTAAGCGACCAAATCTTGACCCGGACTGTCTCAGTAATTATAGGCCAGTTTCAAACCTCCCATTTATAGCAAAACTTCTTGAAAAAGTAGTAGCACAGCAGCTTAATGATTACATGGTCGCCAATAATCGATATGACTCTTTTCAGTCTGGTTTTAGAGCTAATCATTCCACTGAGACAGCACTTGCTAAAGTGACTAACGATCTCCTCATAGCTATGGATTCAAACACTTCATCTGTACTGTTACTACTCGATCTTAGTGCTGCCTTCGACACTGTAGACTTTGATATTTTATTAGGGCGTCTTAAAAGTTGTGTTGGTATTTCAGGGTCAGCACGAGGCTGGTTCCATTCCTATCTATCAAATAGGACGCACCGAGTGGTCCATGGCAATGCGTCCTCTGAGCTCTATAATGTTACGTGTGGTGTCCCACAGGGATCGGTTCTCGGACCAATTTTATTTAATATTTATATGATCCCGCTTGGGGACATAATACGTAATATAATATTAGTTTTCAATGCTACGCGGATGACACCCAATTATATATGCCATTATCGATGACAGATCCGCGTGATTGTTGTAATCTTGAGGCATGCCTTGCGGAGATCAAGCAATGGATGTCTCTCAACTTCCTTCGTCTTAACCCAGATAAAACTGAGATGTTGATAATTGGTCCAACTCGTTTTCAACACTTGTTCAAGGAAACCGCTATAACTATAGATAACCGTACTATCACTCAGAGCGATACTGTAACTAATCTCGGGGTAATGTTTGACCAAACTCTCTCCTTTCAAAAGCACATTAAGAATATAACCAGAATTGCGTTCTTTCACCTTCGTAATATTGCAAAGATTCGTCCGATCCTCTCGACCGGTGATGCGGAAACTATTATACATGCGTTCGTCACGTCGCGCCTGGACTACTGTAATGTACTATTCTCTGGTCTTCCTAAGTCCCGCATCAAAAGTCTACAGTTAGTACAAAATGCTGCTGCAAGGCTGCTCTCACGGACAAGAAAATTTGATCACATTACCCCAATATTAGCCAACTTACATTGGCTCCCGGTCCATTTAAGATGTGACTTCAAGGTTCTTCTATTAACCTATAAATCACTGCATGGCTTAGCGCCTTCGTATCTCGTCGACCTAGTTGTTCCTTATGTTCCGTCTCGTAACCTTCGTTCGCAAAACGCTACCCTTTTAGCGACACCGAGGGCCAAGAAAGTGTCTGCAGGGTCTAGAGCATTTTCTATCCGGGCTCCAGAGCTTTGGAATGCCCTCCCAATGGATATTAGGACTGCTACCTCAGTAGAAACATTTAAGACACGTTTAAAGACACATTTCTATGACATGGCCTTTAACTAACTTGGAGTGGCCGATTCGGCCGGAGTTTGTTTTGTTTTCTCTCCCCCCCCCCCCTCCCCGGCCGGGGAGGTGGTTAGGTGGCACCCAAGCTGACAGCGGCTATCTGGATTCTTGTGGGCTAATTCAGGTTGGGGGAACTGCAGCTCAACCTCCACAGCCAGGATAGTAGAGGGCTCCTCCGGCGGCCCTTCGCTCTGACTTGGACATCCACTTTTGATTTTCATATTATGTATTATTTGTGCCCTCTCTGCATCCATTACAACCTGGTGATCCTGAAAGGGGGATCCTTCCATCTGTGGTCCCTTCTCAAGGTTTCTCATTTTCCCCGGGCAGGGGTTTTGAGTTTTTCCTTGCCCTTTTGGGAGCTTAAGATCAGGGGATGCTTTGAGAATAATTGTCAATTTTTGTCTATGTGAAGCCCTTTGAGACTGCTTGTGATTTAGGGCTATACAAATAAACTTGACTTGACTTGACAGTTTTGACACACTTCATACATACAGAAAAATAATTTGAATAGGGGCAGTGCATGTTAAGATATTCATGTACCGTTATTTCTGGACTATAAATTGCACCTAAATATAAGCCGCATCAGCTAAAATTAGGGGAAAATCCTGTTTTGATCATATATAAGCCGCACCAGACTATAAACCACGTGTTTTTGTGCTGGGGAAAGTAGTAGGGCTGAGCAGTATATCGGTATTACGAGTTAGACCGATATATTTCTGAAAGCGATGTGTATTTGGGACAGTCCCTATACAGATCTTTTTTTGCTTTGTTTTATTTTGTTTGTTTATCGGCCAATCGAATGATCAACACTCCAATGCACCTTAGAGTTAGATGCCAACCGCCAATCAAATCCACAAGAAGAAGTATTAGGCAGCTACGCTGCCGGGTGATAGAGAGGAAGAGCTATTTAAAAAGAAAAAAAAAACAATGGTTCTGTAATTTGGAGGTATTTTGGATTTCGGATTGTAGATGAAGAGCAACAAAATGTTATTTGCAAAACATGCCACAAGCAAATTTCTTCAAATGTTAAAGCACTTCGAACCTCTTCCAACATCTGCAGCAGAACCACAAACTGCTGTATGAAGAGAGTATAAAACTTTGTGGTGTTTATGGCCAACTTTGGCTGCCGCATCAGTATTGCCTGAGTAAGTAAGCAAGCATATAGTCTTATTTTTGTACACAATTCTTTTGATATAAAACACATGTAGTCAATCTAAATTTGTTATGGGTTATTCATTTTATTTTCACATGCTGCCTAAATGTGAGTCTTTATATTTCAGCCCGGTGCTGCGTACATTTTCTTTCCTTTGCATTCATAACTATATCTGTTTCTATTTCATATAGCTGTCGGCCTGTTTCCAGCCAGGGTCAGTCTGTTTTGTTTAGATTTTTGTTATTTGCACAGCTCTTTATTTAAATCAGTTTCATTTACTACCATGAAGCTGTAGGCCCATATTTGCCAAAGTAAGCCTGTTCTAGTTTACATTTGTTATCTACACAGCTCTAATTTTTAAAATGTAAGCTATTTTTATTATAGATTTACTAAATGTTTAAATACTATTATACTCCTCTTTATATTTCTGTTATTTGCACAGCTGTGCTTTGTTGAGCAGAAAGTGTAACATGTGGTGGACCTGGATATCAGTTTTGGTCCATATCTCCCAGCCCTAGAAAGTAGTGCCGTACAACAGCGGTCCTCAACCTTTTTACTAGTGGGTATATAAGTGTATTTGACAGGGAAGTCTTTGCAAGATAGTCTGATGCAGACCCCAGTACTCAGAGCTCTCGAGAGCAAGGCTTTTGTTTTCTCCTCATGCTTCTTTAAATGAAATGTCGTAATTTCTATTAACTGTCTTGCCAAAACAAATCCTCTTACAAAATCATAAAATCATGAAAATTCCATGGATTAGCCACACCGTACTTCAAGCCGGGTTCAAAGCGTGTGTAAAATGTAGCGTCTTACAGTCTGGACATTTCGATAAATATACCAAATTATAGCCATTGGCTAGTTACGAAGTATCCAGATGATTCATTCATTCAGTGGTAAGTGACCAACATGTAGAGCTAGTGTGCATAAGAATGATGTGCTCATTGTACCATCTTTTATGTAGTTCAGTTGTACCTAAACTACAGTCCGTGAGCTGGATATGGCCAGACTTCACATTTGGTCACCCCAAACAATACCAGAGGCGCGTTATGTTTTTTTTTCCAGCCCGACCACGCGATCGGGACTAAAGAGAGGCATTGGTGTCCATTGCAGTCCAGCGCTTGTTGTTGTTGCCAGCCACACTTGGTATTTCACCATCAACCTCTTGTGTGCGGGATTGTTTTTTGAGCGCTGATAGCGCCGCAAAGTACATAGTACATACAGGTAGTTTTCAATTTAGGAACATAATGGTTTCCAAAAAGACGTTTGTAATTCAAATTGTTTGTAAGTCAAGACACATGATACCGTATTTTCCAGCCTGTAGGCCGCTACTTTTTGTACAAGCTTTGGATCCTGCGGCTTGTAGTCCGGTGCGGCGTATCTATGGAATTTATTTGCGATTTTTTTTTGTGTGATGTTTAATACACTTATACAATCATTAGTAAAAAGGTTGTGGATCGATGTTGCGCGGCACCGCTTTGCTGGGCAGACGGATATGTGACCTGACACATGGTCACTGGGGAGAAGAGCGGTGTGTTGATCCCATGTCCGTCCGCCAGGCAAATATTGCCGCACAATTGACACGAACAAAAGCAAGAACAAGGCATTACTGAAGAAAGGAAGCTTTTGTACACAAACCCACATTATGGGGGACAAAATAAATGCATATGATTCAAGATTCAAGAGTTTTTATTCGCCATGTTTGAGCGTGCCAAACAAGGAATTTGACTTCGGTAAAACACCCTCTGTTCAACATATAGGTGACTAACAACACTCAGGACATGTGAATAATGGCAAAAACAGTGTAGACAAATTCAAAAGGTGTGAAGAGCAGGATGTTATTGCACAGTAATGCCTCTGAGACTCTATGAGTGGTGTGAGTTCATCAGAGCAACAGCCTGGGGGAAGAAGCTGTCTCGGTGTCTGCTGGTTTTGGCGTACCGAGCTCTATAACGCCGTCCGGAGGGGAGTAGTTCAAACAGACTGCAACCTGGGTGAGAAGGGTCTGTAGAGATGTTCCTTGCACGTTTCCTGGTCCTGGACAGGTACAAGTCTTGGATAGATGGGAGGTTGATTCCAATGATCTTTTCTGCAGTCCTGATTGTCCGTTGCAGTCTGTGCTTGTCTTGTTTGGAGGCTGATCCAAACCAGACAGTGATGGAGGTGCAGAGGACAGACTGGATGATGGCAGTGTAGAAGGTCTTCAGAAGCTCTCGCGGCAGGTTGAACTTCTTGAGCTGTCTCAGGAAGTACAGCCTCTGCTGGGCCTTCTTCCGGACAGAGTCTATGTGGCCGGTCCATTTCAGGTCCCGAGAGATTGTGGTTCCCAGGAACTTGAAGGTGTCTGTGGAGAGAATAGTATTACTGCGGATAGTGAGGGGTAAAAGTGGTGAAGGGTCTCGCCTGAAATCCACTGTCATCTCCACGGTCTTGAGCGGGTTCAGCTCCAGATGGTTTTGGTTGCACCAGTGGACCAGCCGCTCCACCTCCTGTCTGTACGCAGTCTCATCACCGTCCTGGATCAGTCCGATGAGAGTGGTGTCGTCTGCATACTTCAGGAGCTTCACAGGAGAGTCATCTGAGGAGAAATCATTGGTGTAGAGAGAGAAGAGCAGTGGGGAGAGGACGCACCCCTGAGGGGCTCCAGTATTGGTGGTCCGGGTGTCAGATGTGATGCCCCCCAGCCTCACACGCTGTCTCCTGTTGGTCAGGAAGCTGGTGATCCACTGACAGGTGGGGGCAGGCACCGCAAGCTGGATGAGCTTCTGTTGGAGGATGTCAGGAGCGATGGTGTTGAACGCCGAGCTGAAGTCCACGAACAGGATCCTGGCGTACGTTCCTGGGGTGTCCAGGTGGTGCAGGATGTAGTGCAGTCCCATGTTGACCGCATCATCCACTGACCTGTTTGCCCGGTAGGCAAACTGGAGGGGGTCAAGCAGGGGGCCCGTGACCTCCTTCAGGTGGTTCAGCACTAACCTCTCGAAAGATTTCATGACCACAGATGTCAGTGCGACGGGTCTATAGTCATTCAAACCTGTGATGGCGGGGTTCTTGGCCACTGGAACGATGGTGGAGCTCTTGAAGCACAAGGGCACCTCACACAGCTCCAGAGAACGGTTGAAGATCCGTGCAAAGGTGGGCGCCAGCTGTTCAGCGCAGACTTTCAAGCAGGAAGGTGACACGCCGTCTGGGCCCGGTGCCTTCCTGGTCTTTTGTCTCCGGAACATCCGGCGCACTTCCTCCTCGCGGACCTGGAGTGCGGGCGCGGCCTCTGCAAGAGAGAGAGTGGGTGACAACGATGATAGAGGTGTGGACAGAGCAGTTGTGGGGAGAGGTGCGTATGTAGATTGTGCTGCAGGAAGTCCCGTTGTGTGGGAGGACCGATCAAACCTGCAGTAGAACTTATTCAGCTGGTTAGCAAGCCTTGGGCTCTCCACAGGACGGGGGGTTCGTTTCTTGTAGCCCGTGATGCTCTGCAGACCTTTCCACACTGTTGAGGGATCAGGATTGGCAGAGAGGTGTCTCTTCAGGTTCTCCCCGTAACACCTCTTGGCTTTCCTGACCTCTCGGTTCAGTGTGTTTCTGGTCTGCCTGAACAGGTCGCGGTCGCCGCTCCTGTAGGCCTCCTCCTTGACTTTGCGCAGCCTCCTGAGGTTCGGTGTAAACCAAGGTTTGTCGTTGTTGTACGTGCAGAAGGTCTTAGTCTGCACACACAGATCCTCACAAAAACTGATGTATGATGTGACAGTGTCAGTGAGTTCATGCAAGTCTGAAGTTGCAGCTTCGAAAGCTCCCCAATCGGTGCAGTCAAAGCAGGCTTGGAGGTCCTGCCTTGACTCCACTGTCCACTTCCTCACAGTCCTCACCACAGGCTTAGAAGTTTTTAGTTTCTGCCTGTAGGCCGGGATCAGATGAACTAGACAGTGGTCCGAGAGTCCTAAAGCTGCACGAGCCGCAGAGTGGTATGCATCCTTGATCACGGTGTAGCAGTGGTCCAGAGTCTGTGCCCCTCTGGTGGGACACGTTACGTGCTGTCTGTATCTGGGGAGTTCGTGTGCGAGGTTCGCCCTGTTAAGATCACCCAGAACTTTTAAGTTAAACGCAGTCGATTTGGCTTTTAACGTAGGAACTAGAGCAGTCCATGGGCAAACTGCGGCCCGCAGGCCACATCTGGCCCATGGGGCCGTTTAATCCGGCCTGCCAACCCTGAATAAATTGTATTATTAAACATTTTTTTGGGTCATTTTGCCTGCAATGACTGCGTTTCCCCAGTAAATGGGGAACCGCTCGCCTGCGCATATACTACCGGAACCCGTGTCAGAAAGCTCGGTGCACACTCACAAGTGCGTGTACGTACTCAGTAGGACGGACACGGCGTACTCTATGTCTATCAGTGCCAAATTTAGAGCGTGGGGTGGGACATCAGGATTCTTGTAATTCGCGCACTGAGCTTTCAGATACAGTTTTACGCTAAAGCCACCCACAAACCTTCCCCTGGAATCCTTCCATTAAAATGAGTGGCCCAAGGAAAAGCAAGGTGGACTCTGAGTGCCGAGTGTTTAAAAAAAAGAGTGGACAATTTGGCTCGACCTACGCGACGTGACGTTCAGCCACATGAACATCAACATCAACCAGTCACAGATCTAGGTAAACAGACCAACACCTCAGATCTCTCCTAAGAATTGCCACAACAAATTTTACTTACCGTATTTTCCGCCCTAAAAGGCGCACCGGATTATAAGGCGCACCTTCAATGAACGGCCCATTTTAAAACTTTGTCCATATATAAGGCGCACCGGATTATAAGGCGCATAAAATAGAAGCTATACTGCAACAAACTGAGGTTGACTAGGGTTGCGGTATGCATCCACTAGCCAATAACCAACGAGCCCTCTGTAAACAATCGCGTTTCTCAAACGATCTCCTATAAAATGATCGGAACTGAATAAAGTTCGATCTAACGCATTGGTACTACTTACCTATGTTTCCCTTCCATATCGATCCGTAGATTTACTCGAAACATTAACAGAGCAGCCTATTTTGACATGAAATAGCCTGGTACGTATAGCAGCTATCGTTATAGCATTAGCCATCCGCAAAGTCCCACGAGCCTCAGCTCGCAATCTCCCATGAGCCTCAGCAAAGTGTAAACAATCGCGTTCTCAAACGATCTCCTATAAAATGATCGGAACTGACTAAAGTTCGATCTAACGCATTGGTACTACTTACCTATGTTTCCCTTCCATATCGATCCGTAGATTTACTCGAAACATTAACAGAGCAGCCTATTTTGACATGAAATAGCCTGGTACGTATAGCAGCTATCGTTATAGCATTAGCCATCCGCAAAGTCCCACGAGCCTCAGCTTGCAATCTCCCATGAGCCTCAGCAAAGTGTAAACAATCGCGTTTCTCAAACGATCTCCTATAAAATGATCGGAACTGACTAAAGTTCGATCTAACGCATTGGTACTACTTACCTATGTTTCCCTTCCATATCGATCCGTAGATTTACTCAAAACATTAACAGAGCAGCCTATTTTGACATGAAATAGCCTGGTACGTATAGCAGCTATCGTTATAGCATTAGCCATCCGCAAAGTCCCACGAGCCTCAGCTCGCAATCTCCCATGAGCCTCAGCAAAGTGTAAACAATCGCGTTTCTCAAACGATCTCCTATAAAATGATCGGAACTGACTAAAGTTCGATCTAACGCATTGGTACTACTTACCTATGTTTCCCTTCCATATCGATCCGTAGATTTACTCGAAACATTAACAGAGCAGCCTATTTTGACATGAAATAGCCTGGTACATATAGCAGCTATCGTTATAGCATTAGCCATCCACAAAGTCCCATGAGCCTCAGCTCGCAATCTCCCATGAGCCTCAGCAAAGTGTAAACAATCGCGTTTCTCAAACGATCTCCTATAAAATGATCGGAACTGATTAAAGTTTGATCTAACGCATTGGTACTACTTACCTATGTTTCCCTTCCATATCGATCCGTAGATTTACTCGAAACATTAACAGAGCAGCCTATTTTGACATGAAATAGCCTGGTACGTATAGCAGCTATCGTTATAGCATTAGCCATCCGCAAAGTCCCATGAGCCTCAGCTCGCAATCTCCCATGAGCCTCAGCAAAGTGTAAACAATCGCGTTTCTCAAACGATTTCCTATAAAATGATCGGAACTGACTAAAGTTCGATCTAACACATTGGTACTACTTACCTATGTTTCCCTTCCATATCAATCCGTAAATTTACTCGAAACATTAACGGAGCAGCCTATTTTTAAATGAAATAGCCTCGCGGGTACAACAGCTATTCGGTGACGCCCCCTGACTACAGTTGCCGTAATGTTGGGAAGCGATACGACCTTGTAATTTACTAGTCGTACTAAAACGTACTGAAACATTTTGGCAGAGCACTGTGTACAACCAGTATGGATCAACAAATTCGTCAATTGATCCATATATAAGGCGCACTGGACTATAAGGCGCACTGTCGGCTTTTGAGAAAATTTTAGGTTTTTAGGTGCGCCTTATAGTCCGGAAAATACGGTACTTAATTTTACTACCAGAAGCCATGTCAGAAAGCTCAGTGCACACTCACAAGTGCGTGTACGTACTCAGTAGTACGGACACGGCTCACTCACGCTCTATTTCTATCAGTGCCGAATTTAGAGCATGGGCTGTGACGTCAGCATTCTTGTCATTTGCGCGCTGAGCTTTCAGATACAGTTTTACGCTAAAGCCACCCACAAACCAGCTCAGTGGCCTAGCAGTAGACTCTACTTTTCACTTTCACTTAAGCTTTGGCCATGATTTTTCCCTAATGAAGTGGCCTGTTATTAGGTACACCTGAAAATGGCGGTGTACCTAATGGAGTGTTCGCGTGACGTCACCGATCAAACAGCCAATCAGAAAGTGGGGGTGAGGGCGGGTGTGGCCCTTTTCACTTTCAGTTAAGCTTTGGCCATGATTTTTCCCTAATGAAGTGGCCTGTTATTAGGTACACCTGAAAATGGCGGTGTACCTAATGGAGTGTCCGTGTGACGGCACCGATCAAACAGCCAATCAGAAAGTGTGGGTGAGGGCAGGTGTGGCACTTTCAGTTAAACCAGGGGCGTCGACCTGCAGTCCTCGAAGGGCCGCATTCCAATATGTTTCCAAGTTACCCTCGTTAAACACACCTGCGTGAAAAGATTTTGGTCATTTTCACGTTCTGCAGGAGCTAAAACTGCAGTTTTGCTCGCAATGCATCAGCCTCTGTTGCGCGCGGTTTATCAGACAGATGTATTTTTTCTCATGCTTGGTCATGTAGTTACAACTCAAATTATATTCTTTAAACACAGCGACCTGTGTACCACAAATCAGGCACACGGCTTTACCTTTCATTTCTGTAAAGAAATACTTGTCAGTCCATGTCTTGTTGAAAACACGGCACTCCTTGTCAACTTTTCTTTTCTGAGGGTCAGCACACATTTCGAGGGCAGCATTACTTCGCACTGTTCACCTTCACGCACAGCTCACATACACGTACGCTACACAGAAGTGCGACGCCTTTCAAAATAAAAGCAAAACAGTTGTATTGCACACACGACACTTTTTTTTTTTTTTAATTAAGTTGTAATCAAATATAATTTACGATTGGCCTCATGCGGGCCGGACAGGGACGCACAAAGGGCCGGATGTGGCCCTGGGGCCGTATTTTGCCCAGGTCTGGACTAGAGACTTGTTGAACTCAAAGTCATCAGCATTAACTCTGCAACACTCGTGACATGGTTTTTCATTTTGGATGCGTTTACAGTTCAATTCTTCACCATATTCTTTCATGGTCAAAGCTTAAGTGAAAGTGAAAAGTGCCACACCCACCCTCACCCCCACTTTCTGATTGGCTGTTTGATCTGTGACGTCATTCGGACACTCTATTAGGTACACCGCCATTTTCAGGTTCGTTCGCGAAGATTCACGAGTGAGTGACAGACAGCGTTGCTGCTATGCCTGCCGACACACGTTATGCCGACATTGATGTTTTAATTTTGTATTTGTTGGATTGTAGTTGATGGTGTTATTATACCGAATGTGTTTGTGTTTGAATAAAAGGTTGAAAAAAAAATCTGTTATGCCGACATTTGTTATTTTGGGGGACACCAACTCATATAACAACGTAAAACACACACGCACACACACACATATATGTATATATATATATATGTCACATAAAGCAGTTAACCAAATGTCTGATTTTTGTTTTAATTGGCGAATATAAAAACAAGGAATAAAACACCAGACAAGTTTGAACACAAATGTTTATTTAAAAATAATAATATTAAAAGTAAATTTCAAACCAGCAATCCAATGTGAAAGTGGATAACAATATTTAGGGGTTGAAGGAATGGGTTCGAAATACAAAAAGTCCTGCCTAGCTACAAAAACAGATATGCTCAAACCTCATTGAATTAAGTACATAAGCAGACAAGCATATTCACATATTAAATCAATAAAAGAAACATTTTAAGCATATAATTATACCTACACACCAAATCAATAAAGACATAACTAGACATTTTTGATAGGGGGTAATGACAAAGGTTTTTATAACTTTATGATCTGATATGTATTTCTGAGCACTTTGAAACAACAAATGTTTTTTGATATATTGCCTGAATAGCTTAATGACCCTTAAGGAACTGTTTAATGCATGCCTGATGATTTTCTAAATCACGGACACTGCCAAAGTCGTCTAAAAATGTTCAGTACTTGATTGTATCTTATGTTTTGACTAATGCTAGACGCCAGTTTTCGATTACTACTGAACGTTCTGGACAGAGGGAAATATTTTGCCTAACAAAGAAAAGATATGGTTGGGAGCATGATTAAACTAAGAATGTGATGACGGAAGCAAGTACATGGAGTATCAAAAGAACAAACAAACAAAAACATGGTAAGTGGTGAGTACAAACTTTGCATAGTCAGGGAACATTAATAAATTGATGATGTCACAGCCAAAAGCTCACATAATTCCGTACAAAAGGACAAAATTGAAAGAATGATGAATGGGCGGTGTGCGACAGTGGGCGAAGTGGATGTATGTGCAAGAATGGTTTACAGGAAGGACACTTAGAGATAAAACCGGTAGAGGTGCCAGAGGGAGACAGCCAAGAACCCGGCCAAAGATGATCGTCAAGGCTGAAAGACAGAAAGGAAAAAAACAGCCCCCACACACATCGAATCGCCCATAATCAGCACCCAACCCCACAGAACCAGCTCTCACCGAACCAGCACCCACTCCCATGGAATCAAACTCTCCTGCGAACTTGCCCCACCCCAAAGACTCATCACCCATCAAACTCGGCCCACACCGTGCAACTGAATATAAGCTGACCAAAGAACCTTGAACGTTGCCTTTTCTGAATGGAGACGTTCTGCTCTTGAGCATGGTCGCACGAAAGGCCCAGCGCTGTATTGTACTTTCCTGAAAACAGAGCTTTCTTAACAAGAATTGTGATTGAACTCAACCAACCTGTGTAAGTCTAATTTCTGCTTCAGTGTCTTAGCATTTTCCTAAATCTGAAGAAATCAAACGAGCACACAGTGAGTAAATTGGATAACAGGTGATTGGCAATGGCTTTTGCCGTGAGGCGCAGATAGCGCGCTCCCTAAATTGTGGACAAAATCCAACAGCGTATACATGCATACACGTTATTTAAAAACTACTATAACTGTTATAAAATCAAGATTACCCAAAGAGACGCATAATCTCCCCGTTGTTGCATAACGGCGCATCCCTTCATGCAATAAAGTTAGCCGTTAGCTTGGAGAAAACGTGCATAAAAGAAGTGGTGTTTCAGTGAGTGGTTCTTTCTTTCCTTGGCAAATCGTAAATCTACATTCTGGTTTACATAGTTCACGCCAGGAGGGAGACGCAACACGTTCACTGACTGATCCGTTGATGCACGGGAAGGAAGGCAGTTCACCCATTAACTCGTTCGCGAACGGGAAAGTCAGGACTCGTTGCCTCACTGATCCGTTCTCTCGATGAACTGGAAATGCAAATCACTCACTGACTCGTTCACTCACAGATCCGTTCAGTTGGTGAACGGGAAATGCAATTCACGACACGACTAACCCTAACCCCAACCCTAGATTTAACCCCAACCCTAGATCTAACCCTAACCCTCGCTCTAACCCTAACCCTAGCTCAGGGGTGGGCAAACTACGGCCCGCGGGCCACATCCGGCCCACGGGGCCGTTTAATCCGGCCCGCCAAACCTGAATAAATTGTATTATTAATTTTTTTGGGGTCATTTTCCCTGCAATTACTATGTTTCCCCAGGAGATGGGGAAGCGCCCGCCCGCGCATTTACTCCCGGGAGCCGTGTCAGAAAGCTCGGTGCACACTCACAAGTGCGTGTGCGTGCGTACTCAGTAGTACGTAGTAATTTCATCTATCAGTGCCGAATTTCGAGTGTAGGCTGTGACGTCAATATTCTCGTAATTCGCGCGCTGAGTTTTCAGATACAGTTTTACGCTAATGCCACCCACAAACCTTCCCCTGGAATCCTTCCATTAAAATGAGTGGCCCGAAGAAAAGGAAGGTGGACAGTGAGTGCCGAATGTTAAAAAAGAGTGGACAATTTGGCTCGACCTACGTGTGTGAGAAGACGTTCAGCCACATGAACGTCAACAAAGCCCGTCACAGATCTAGGTTAACGGACCGACACCTCGGCTCTATCCTAAAAATTACCACAACAAATTTTACTCCAGACTATGATGCACTAGCCAAAAAGGGAAACCAACAATACTATTTATTTCTTTATTACTTTATTTAGATGTATTCTTTCACTGATTCTTCAAGATGATGTATTTGGTCAGAATGTTTGCCGTTGGATGTGATTTCGCCTCATTAGATAAACATATTTCATAAATCTGACCTGCAGGCGCTGAAGTGATGGAAAATGTTATTCATCATAACAGTGTCGTATTTAATAAGAATCACTGATAGTAGTTTTTTGGTGAAATATTTTTTTAATGCTGTTAATAAATGCATTTGTTTTCAAAAAGCTTTTTTTTAATATCCATGCTTTAGTATCTACTAAAAGTAAAAACCTTTTATGCAATGACCTTTACATGTCATTTATATTACTTAGACTAGACTTAGACTTAGACTTAGACAGAACTTTATTGTCATTTTGTCAACACTAGGTGTGTACAAAACGAAATTTCGTTGCATACGGCTTTCAACAATGTAGTGGTATTTCGGCTGGTTAAAAAGTGACATTCTATATAAAAATATGAAATAAGATAATTATAAAGTACAAAGTGCAGCAGTGATAAAGTATGTAAACAGTGCAGGAGACAAAAGCAGTATTTACAAGTGTGCAGAGGAATGCTGTCAGGGTTTTCCAAACTATCTTGATCGTATGATTATGTTGGAATGTATGTAACCAGTAATAAATAACCTAGCTAGATTAGTTTTATGCTTATGTTGGTGTGTAACCAGTAATAAATAACCTAGCTTGTCCCATCCTACACAATGTCGTAAAACATCCCCTGCTATGCTTTGACTAGAGGTCAAGGGTTTTCTCTTCCCTATCCAGTCCACTGTCACCCCCACCCTGTTTCTCTGAATAAAAATGCTCATGCAGGAGGAGAGAGTCAGACGTCATTCGATCATCGCTGTATGCACAGCGACGAATTGACTCTCCGCCTGCAGGTGCCCAAAAAGACTTAATTGTCTCCCATGTGGTTCTTGCAAAATAAGTTAGAGTGAGCACCACTCTAACATTTTGGTGCCGAAACCCGGGACCTCTCATACCCGCCATCTGGCTGACGGAGGACGACACGCTGCACACCGTCGACGGGCCAGCGTCCATTTAGCCGGACCTGGTAAAGAAAGACCTGGGAAGGAAATTCTTCGCTGGGCCAGCATCTTAGGTCTGCCTTCGTCTGACAGAGGTGGATTGACGGGACCCGGCAGTGCAACGAACCAGGGGACAAGTAAGTTAAAGCCCTAAAGTTGTGTGATTGTGTTGTTGTGAAACGCGTAAAAGTGCACAAGGAAAAATAGGCAGGACAGAAGATTTTAAGTCTTGTGGAAGGAGGGGGTGTTGTAGAGTCCCCCTCCGGATGAAGTGGCTCTTCTGGAGCAGTGGTTTTCAAACTGTTTTATATATTTTTGTAAAATCTCACGTACCTCCGTGTACCCTCATTTGACAACCACTGTTCTAAGGGGTACAACTTCGCGTTGGCAGGGCTGGGTAACAAGACTGTTGTCTTTAGTTCCCAGGGAAGGAAGGGGTGTTGTAGAGTCCCCCATCCGGATGAAGCAGCTCTTTTTTTAAAAAGAGGACTTCGCGTAGGCAGGGATAAGAGTTTGTGTGGTTGAGAGTGTGTCTGGTAGGATAAATTGACTAGAAAGAGAATTTGTTGAAAGGTCAATTTAAACCTGCATTGAGGATCCTCAAAGAAAGAGTATAAATTTTTGAAACAAAATTGTATAAACCTAAAATACCAAGTTAAGATGGGAAATAAAAACGGTAAATCCCTAGCTCTTGACGGAGATGAGAAGTACATGGCGAGTAAATTTGTTAATTGTATGCAATACATGCCGAAGTGGAAGAAAAAGTATGGAGTAGAAGGGAAGTTGAAAGTTGAAGTGTGGAAGATAGTGGTTGATGTTTTGGAGGAGAGTGTGAATAGGAAGTCAAAGGGACTGAAAAAGAAAAGAAAAGAGAGAGAATTGATTTGTGCTAGAATGTGGTTGAATGCTTCACAAGAGAGAAGAGAACAAATCCAAAAGACAAAGGATAGAAAGATGAAAAGTGATGAGGCTATGTTTGTCAGGCCGGAAGACAATGAGGCCACAGTGCGCAGGCGCACTGTCCCAGGTGCACCTCAAGCAGAGGAGCAAGAGGGGCATTCCGCTCGTGCGCAAAACTTGTATCCAAGCTTAACAGACCTGCACCCTCCCCCATATAACAGCAAAAAAGGTCAGGGTCAAATTATTAGAAGCCCTGTACAAACAAGAAGTTTGACCACTGCTGCTAGATTTTCCCAAAATTTAGACAATGTTGATGTGTGCCCAATGATACAAGTGCCAAACCCTATTGTAGGGGAAGGCCAACCTCCACATACATATGTTTTTCGGCCATGGACTTTGGAAGAGGCAAGGAAAGCAGTTGAAGGGGTTACCCCTGTTGCTGAAGACCCAGAAAAATGGGCAGAAGACATGGCTGGAATCATACATTCCTATAGACTAAATGGGCATGAGGCAGGAGAAGCTGCAATGTCATCCTTGGGAAAAGACTGGGCAAAGGTTAGAGGAAATTATACAGGTAGAAATAATCAAGGGCCTTTTCCCTATCCCGTTGAGGGAAATCAATTGGGAGGGGAGTATGCAGCACAATGGAATGATCTTGTGCAAAGAGTGCAAACTATATTTCAAAGACGAGCGAATTATGGTCATTTGGCAGGAATAAAACAGAAGCCTGGGGAAGATACTGATGATTTTCGCTTGAGATTTGAAAAAGAATTCAGGGTGCATAGTGGCATCCCATTCAATGATGCAGCTGAGAGTGCTTATCAGCAACAGCTTAAAAATGCGCTCCTTACAAATTTCCGCCCTGAAATAGGCAACTGGGTGAGGAAACATTTGGTGGAAGTAGATATTGCAAGTGTGACAACAACTATGCAATGGGCCAGACATGCTGAAAAAGTGATCAAAAAAGGCAAAAGTTCTGATGTATTTCATCTAGACGATGATGACCTAGATGAAGATACAACAGTCTTCTTCCAAGGGTCCCAGCGAGGCAGAGGAGGTAGAGGCCAACAAGGTCGAAGGCCACCATACAATTCAAAACCCCCACCAGATTCTGACAACTGTTGGAACTGTGGGAAACGTGGACACTGGTCAAAAGAGTGTTTTAGAAAAAAACAAAACCAATCAAGGGGTGGAGGAAGAGGCAGAGGGAAAGCCAAATTCTCAGCATGACTAGATTCCTCCCCTATGACCTCTTGTGCTCCTACTGAGGAAGAAATAGTAGATGTCCATACAGCATGGGACATTCTGAGTGCATTAAAAGAAAAACCATATGTTACCTTAAACATTGGAGGAAGTGAAGTAGAGTTTTTGTGTGATACCGGAGCTTGTAAAACCGTAATAAAAACTAAAGTCCCTAATCTAAAGGCCTCCCAAAGTACAATTTGGGTGAAATCTGCTGATGGGCAGGTACACAAGGAGAGTATCTCCAATCCAGTTGTAGTGAGAGATGATGAAACAGGAGTCATAGCTTCAGTCTCGATTGTTCTATCCCCAAAATGTCCCATAAACCTGCTGGGACGAGATCTGATGACTCGGTTTGGAATCGCAATAATTCCAGTAAAGGATGGCATGCGAGCATGTAGAGTGAGAGATGTAGACTCATATGCTGCACAAGCAGGTGAACAGATTTGCTGCTCCTATGACATCACTCCTGAACGGAATCCCAAGCTACCAAGCAGATTGCTGAGTAAAGCTCGAAAACAATTGTCCCGACCTGAATCAGAAATGACTTGTAATCAGTTACATGTCACCATGAATATTCTCACTGATCCACATGATGACTATATTGAAAGTTTTCTCAGTGACACAGAAGTAACTTTAACAATCACTGCTCTGTACACAGACCGCAGGTCATTTGCAGCTGCTGCTGTGCTCCTGCCCGCTCCTCAGAAAGACAAATACCGTAATTTTCGGACTATAAGTCGCGGGTTTTTTTCATAGTTTGGGTGGGGGGGCGACTTATACTCAGGAGCGATTTATATACATATATATGGGGTTTTTTCACTTTTTTGGGCATTTTATGGCTGGTGCGACTTATACTCCGGTGCGACTTATAGTCCGAAAATTACGGTACAAGTTGTCGGCTGTACCCCACATTTCATTGTTCAAACCTCACAGTGTAACATGGGTAGATGTGGGTTGCCGAATTAAACTTGCTGGATCTGTCACTGATTATGAGGACAAAGGTGATGGGTGGAGCTACAGTACCAGTTGTGACATGTGGAAGCAAACAGTGTGTGAGGTAGCTGTTGGAAGGGCATGCGCTTGTGCGCTTCCCTGACTAGTTGACATTTGTTTGAATGAAAAGGAGGAGGGGGAATTGGCTGGGCTTCCTGAAGAACTGTGGACATGTAGGACTTTTAACGTCCATTCCACCAGTACAGATCAAACCAAGATCAGAGTGGCGTCCAAGAGTTAAGCAATATCCTTTAAAACACGAGGCAATAAATGGGATTGCCCCTGTTATAAATGATCTTTTGACAGGAGGAATCATTAGGAAGTGCTCGGATTCTCCTTGCAACACTCCTATTTTTCCAGTCCAAAAGGCCAATAAAATTGATTGGCGAATGATACAAGATTTACGAGCAGTGAATGATGCAGTGCAGACAAGAGCACCTAATGTGCCTGATCCACACACACTTCTGAACACTTTGAAACCTAACCAGAAGTTTTTCACAGTAATTGATCTTAGCAATGCATTTTTCTCAGTGCCAATTCACCCAGACTCACAGTTTTGGTTTGCGTTTACCTTTAAAGGACAAACTTATACGTACACCAGATTGCCACAGGGATTTGCTGATAGTCCAACTATTTTCATTCAAGCCATCATGGCCTGTTTGGCTGATTTTCAGATGTCAAACAAAAGCCAACTTCTAGTTTATGTAGATGATCTCCTGGTAGCCTCTGAAACTGAAGCTGCTTGCAAGGAAGACTCCTTAGCATTGTTACACTTTCTCTGCAAAACGGGGAATAAAGTGAGCAAGAACAAGCTACAATGGGTCAGACAGGAAGTGAACTATTTAGGTCACACTTTGTCAGCTTCTGGAAGACAGATACAGAGAACCAGAAAGCAGATCATTGCAGATGCACCGAAACCTGAAACAAAAAAACAAATGATGTCATTTTTGGGGCTCTGCAATTACTGCAGAGCATGGATCCCACATTATGCGGAAAAGACACAACCGCTGCTGAATATTGTGCATGGAGTCCCCATGGCAATGACAGAAAAAATAATATGGACACCAGTAGCAGATGATGCTTTTGTAGTGCTGAAACAGGCTCTGATGGAAACTACAACTCTTATCTTGCCAGACTACAATAAAACCTTTGTGCAAACAGCAGACTGCAGGAATGGTTTTATGACCTCAGTGTTGCTGCAGAGTCATGGCAGCAAACTAAGACCAATTGCATTTTATTCCAAAAAATTGGATCCAGTGGCTCAATCTTTGCCAGACTGTGTCCAAGCAGTATGCGCGGCAGCGCTTGCAGTGAGACAAGCTGCAGATGTGGTGCTCTTTCACAAAATGGAGCTGCTAGTTCCACATGCTGTAGATGTGTTGCTACTACAAAGTAAAATGAACTTTTTGTCGCCAGCCAGACACCTGTCTTACACTGCTACACTTCTGTCACAACCACACATTGTGATAAAGAGGTGCACAGTCCTTAACCCAGCAACGTTGATCCCGTTGCCAGGGGATGGAACCCCACATAACTGTTTGGATGCCACAGAACATCTACAGCTGCCCAGAGAAGATTTACGTGACACGCCACTTGACAAAGGGGAAAAGTGGTTTGTGGATGGATCATGTTCAAAGGATCCTAAAGGAAACAATCAAAGTGGTTATGCAATTGTGAAATTGCCAAACCAGATTGTTGAAGCAGAGAAGCTTCCATACAACAGGTCAGCGCAGGCTGCTGAGCTAATTGCGCTAACAAGAGCTTGTCAATTAGCGGAAGATAAGGAAGTCACTGTATACACGGACAGTCAGTATGCGTTTTCTACTCTGTTCTATTTTGCGAAACAATGGGAGCGCAGAGGGATGACAACATCAACCGGTAAGCCGGTTACCCATGCCTCCTTGTTAAAAGACTTGTTGCAGGCCATTCATTTACCTGCTAAACTAGCTGTGTGTAAATGTGCTGCTCACACCACAGGCACAGATGAAGCCTCAAATGGAAACAGATTAGCAGACAGAATTGCTAAAGAAGCAGCAGCAGGGAAACATGGCCATGAATTCTTTTTAATAGATTCAGAGGACACGCAACTCATAGATAAGACTATACTGACAGATATGCAGGGCAATGCTCCAATGGTGGAAAAACGAATGTGGACGACAAAAGGTGCAATAGTGGATACAGATAATATCCACCGCATCGATGACAAACCTGTTTTACCAAAATCACTTTTTAAGGCAGCGGCTATTGCGACACATGGGCCTTGCCATGTGTCGACAGGAGGGATGAAGTCCATCATACATCAACAATTCACTACCTTTGGTTTAGATGCTTACTTAAAAATTTTTTGTAAAGCATGTCCTGTTTGTGTGAAACATAATCCACAAGGAAATATGAGACCTAAGAGAGGCTCATTTCCAAAACCGTCTTACCCATTTCAAATCATGCACATGGATTTTATTGAGCTCACACAAAGTGGACCTCACAAATACTGCTTAGTGATGATTGATGCATTTTCCAAATGGGTGGAAATAGTTCCATCTAAACGAGCAGATGCCTTAACAGTGGCAAAGCCATCATACCGACTCATGGCATCCCCCAAACCATTTACAGTGACAATGGTCCACACTTTGTGAACCAAGTTGTACAGAACATGGCTGTACACCTTGGGATAACATTAAAAAACCACTGCGCTTGGCATCCTGCGAGCGCTGGCCTGGTTGAACGAGCAAACTCCACTATCAAAAGCAGGTTGAAAAAATGCATGGAAACAACAGGCAGATCTTGGCCAGAGTGCCTAGACTTAGTGAAGCTCTATATGAGAATTACTCCCACTTCAGAAGGGCTTACACCTTTTGAAGTCGTCCATGGGAGACCATATAGACTACCTGTGTTCCCTGCAGATTTGCAAAAAGCAGATGAAGAACAGTCCTTGGCAGACTATATGATAAGGACCCTCAAACTGAAAGATGTGTCAAATGCAAATTTACTGCCGCCTGATCTTTCCTCCTCACAGGTCGACAACCCCATCAATCCAGGAGACTGGGTCTACATCAAGGTCATTAAAAGAAAGAACTGGGTCAGCCCACGGTGGGAGGGACCATTCCAAGTCTTGCTGACTACCCCCACCGCAGTGAAGATCGCTGAACGGCCCAGTTGGATTCACCTCAGCCACTGCAAGTTGCAGAGAGTGCTGGACCCCTAATTCGGAGTGGTGGGGAAGGCTAACTTCAAAGGGGTCCTATCGTTTAGGGTAGGACGTCTCAATGTTGGTGAAGAAAACAACGATCCCCACTCCGCTAGGCGAGGGGATGTCCCGGTGTCTCTGCCATCCTAGTAGCAACGGGGCTCCATATGCCAGATGGATCCTCTGCTGCGTTGTGGTTGGAGCGTGCTATGGTCTATGGACTCATTTGAACAGACCAAGTGACAATGTTGACCGTGGAAAACGATGGTCACACGATGAGAACTTTGAGGACTGGTCATGGGACCCCAGAAACCCATACGAAACCAACACGTGGTACCGGTACGTCAAGTTCACTGTGAGAGCCCACACACAGGAGGGGTGTTATGTGTGTTCAAAACTCCCCCCTTCCTCCACGCAAGTTCACTTGGAGGCCAGGGCAATGAATGTCACTGAAGCGAAATGTATGGCATCCATGGGAGGGGTTGGATATCAACACCGTGCTGTCAAAGTGAGTGATGATGACCCTTCCCGCCCTGGACTTGCGGAAGGTACCTGTGATCAGCTTTTCTGGACAAATCTCAATGTGACTGTTAAAGGACGAACATTGCCGCAAGTTGCCTACACAGAGCGGCGACCTGGAGTGAACTATACGTGTTACATCCAAGGAAGTAAGACCCACAAATGCATTAACGACGACTGCTCTCCAGGAGGAAACTGGATGGGAGCTTTGGACATCGCCGCTGAGTGTCAGGATAGGAGAGCCATTTCAGTTGCGGAGGGCTCTCCGACTAACATGTCTGCACCATCGAACGGAACATACTTCATACAGAATGGCTGGTGGCTTTGTGGTCACAAGGTTTATCCGATGCTGCCCGCCAACTGGACAGGAGTGTGTGCACCAGTGTGGGTGACAGACCACACCTACAGGATACGACATAAGTCAGCTGACGGCAGCACACAACTCTTCTGGACGTCAACGCAGGGCGGTTGCAACCTTTGACCCTCATGACCCTGTCTGGGGTGCGAATGTTCCAGACGACCATAAAATATGGTCCGTTGGAGACAAAGTTGTTCATGCGCTTTTTCCCTCGGTCGGAGTTGGAAAACATTCGCTCTTCATCGAAACACTGAACTATCGTTTTCAATCCTTTGTGAATCTCTCACTGCAAGTCAACGATGGACAAAATAGAGAGATTCAGGCTATTAGGCTGATGGTCTTCCAAAACAGGATGGTTCTGGACTTGTTGACGGCAGCACAAGGTGGTGTGTGCCACATCATTGGGACTTCCTGTTGCACATACATTCCGGGAGAAAATGACACACACATCTACGACGCCATGGCTTCACTGAAGAACTTACAGCAGGCCATGTCGAATGACAAAGTTCCACAACAGTGGGGTTTCTTTTCATGGCTATTCTCTGGCAACTGGTGGCAACTGCTGTTGAAAATTGTGTCTCCTGTGCTTGTTGTGCTGGTGTTGTTGTGCTTGTTTACGACCTGTGTTATCCCATGTTTGAAGTCTGCTGTGACGAGGGTTGTCTCTTCTACCGTGGCACAAGTACATATACAACTTCTTAGTCGTGACGGATGTGATGACCATAATGAAACGTGAATTGCGTAGGTGCTGTTATACTGAGCATGTTTTACAGAAACTTGATGATTTGACCATCGAAAATGCTTCGCAAGTGATGGATACAATGATGTACTGTTTCTGTGTTTTTCTTTTTTATTGATAGCGTTGTGGTCGCCTAAGGCAGAGGGACCGTGTGAGACTTTTCCTGCTATTTAACATCGGCCGGCAGGTTTTTAGATCACACACTAAGTTTGAACTGGAGTATTAAGGAAATACCTCATCTTCACTGGAAGTTATTGCTATCATTGTTTATTATTTTTACTATTCTTCTTTATATTTTCTTGCTTGTGTTTGTGGATCGGGTTGACATAATCATATGATAAAACAGGAGGGATATGTCAGGGTTTTCCAAACTATCTTGATCGTATGATTATGTTGGAATGTATGTAACCAGTAATAAATAACCTAGCTAGATTAGTTTTATGCTTATGTTGGTGTGTAACCAGTAATAAATAACCTAGCTTGTCCCATCCTACACAATGTCGTAAAACATCCCCTGCTATGCTTTGACTAGAGGTCAAGGGTTTTCTCTTCCCTATCCAGTCCACTGTCACCCCCACCCTGTTTCTCTTAATAAAAATGCTCATGCAGGAGGAGAGAGTCAGACGTCATTCGATCATCGCTGTATGCACAGCGACGAATTGACTCTCCGCCTGCAGGTGCCCAAAAAGACTTAATTGTCTCCCATGTGGTTCTTGCAAAATAAGTTAGAGTGAGCACCACTCTAACAAATGCTACGTTTGAATGTTCAACAGTCTGACGACAGCAGGGAAAAAACTATTGCAGAACCTGGTGGACCTGCAGCGGATGCTGCGAAACCTCTTCCCAGAGGGCAGCAGGGAGAACAGTCCATGGTGGGGTGTGATGGGTCACTGATAATATTACGGGCTCGGGACACGCAGCGCTGGGATGACAAGTCCTGAATGGAGGGAAGAGGAGCCCCGATGATCCTCTCTGCTGTCCTCACCACTCTCCTCAGGTTCTTCCAATCGGAGGCGCTGCAACCTCCACACCACACCGAGAGACAGCTCGTCAGAATGCTCTCTATGGTGCTTCGGTAGAACGTCCTCATGATGGGTGGGGGCAGGTGGGCTCTCCTCATCCTCCGCAGGAAGTACAAGCGCTTCTGTGCCCTCTTGACCAGTGTTGTGGTGTTCACAGTCCAGGTGAGGTCGTCTGTGATGTGGACTCCCAGGAATTTAGTGCTGCTGACCACCTCCACAGCTGAGCTGTTGATGATCAGTGGAGCGTGGTGAGGCTGGTTCTTCCTGAAGTCGACGATGATCTCCTTCGTCTTCTCCACATTCAGGATCAGGCTATTTTCTCTGCACCAGCCCACCAACTGCTCCACCTCCTCTCTGTAGTCCAGGTCGTTGTTGTCCCTGATGAGGCCCACCACCGTTGTGTCGTCTGCAAACTTCACGATGTGATTGGTGGTGAACCTGGGGGCGCAGTCGTGTGTCATCAGGGTGAACAGCAGGGGGCTCAGGACGCAGCCCTGAGGGGAGCCTGTGCTGAGGGTGATGACATCTGAGGTGTTCTGTCCGACCCGGACTGACTGAGGTCTGTTGGTGAGGAAGTCTAGCAGCCAGTTCCGAAGGGATGTGCTGAAGCCCAGGTGTTCCAGTTTTTCCACCAGATGTTGTGGAATGATGGTGTTAAACGCTGAGCTGAAGTCCAGGAACAGCAACCGCACGTGGGTGTTCCTCTCCTCCAGGTGAGCCAGGCTCAGGTGAAGAACGGAGGAGATGGCATCCTCAGTAGAGCGGTTCTGCCGGTAGGCAAACTGGAACGGATCGAATGTTGGGGGGAGTCTGGAGACGATGTGATCTTTGAGCAGCCTTTCGAAGCACTTCATCATGATGGGAGTCAGTGCCACAGGTCTGTAGTCATTCCATGAGGTGATTTGAGGTTTCTTCGGCACCGGAATGATGGAGGCAGCCTTGAAGCACACTGGCACTTTGGCTTGGTCCAGCGAGATGTTAAAAATGTCTGTGATGACACCAGCCAGCTGGCCTGCACATTCTCTGAACACCCGCCCAGGTATGTTGTCGGGGCCTGGGGCCTTACGTGGGTTGACTCTTCTCAGAGTCTTCCACACGTCGGCTGAGTCAAGGCAGAGGGCCTCCTCTTCCTGGTGGGGAACAGTTTTAACTGCAGGAGTGCTGTTTAGGGCCTCAAAACGCCCAAAGAAGTTATTTAGACCATTCAGGAAGTCAGCATCAACCTCACCCACCGGGGGGGAGGGTAAGTTGTAGTCCGTGATCGCCCGTATGCCTTGCCACATACTCCTGGTGTTATTGGCGTCGTGGAAAAAATCCTGAATTTTTCGACTGTGGCTTCGCTTCGCTAGCCTGATGGCACGGTTCAAGTTGGCTCTCGCTGTCCTCAGTGCCTCCTTGTCGCCAGACTTGAAGGCTGAGTTCCGTGCTCGTAGCGTACGACGTACATCCTCAGTCATCCAGGGTCGTTGGTTGGCTCGGGTGATGATGTTCTTAGTGGTGCTGACGTCCTCGGAGCATTTGTTGATGTAGGCTGACACAGTCATGGCGTACTCATCAATGTCGAATGTACTTCACACAAACACTACATCCATCTGCTCCTGGTTCGGCCCCCCGGTCAAAATTTAAAAAAAAAAAAAAAAAGATTAAAGTCCCAATGATCGTCACACACACACCTGGGTGTGGTGAAATTTGTCCTCTGCATTTAACCCATCCCCGTGTGATTTTAATCCATCCCCTGGGGAGAGGGGAGCAGTGAGCAGCAGCGGTGCCGCGCTCGGGAATCAGTTGGTGATCTAACCCCCCAATTCCAACCCTTAATGCTGAGTGCCAAGCAGGGAGGCAATGGGTCCCATTTTTATAGTCTTTGGTATGACCCCAATTCGGCCCACAAGTCAAAAAGTTTGCCCACCCCTGCTTTAGTATCTACTAAAAGTAAAAACCTTTTATGCAATGACCTTTACATGTCATTTATATTACTTCACACAAACACTACATCCATCTGCTCCTGGTTCGGCCCCCCGGTCAAAATTTAGAACCCAATTCGGCCCGCAAGTCAAAAAGTTTGCCCACCCCTGCCCTAGCTCTAACCCTAGCTCTAACCCTAACTCCAGCACTAACCCTATCCCTAACCCTAGGTCTAACCCTAACCCTAATCCTAACCCTAGCCCTAACCCCAACCCTAGCTCTAACCCAAACCCTAACCCAACCCTAACCCTAGCTCTAACCCTAACCCCAACCCTAGCTCTAACCCTAGTACTAACCCTATCCCTAACCCCTAACCCTAGGTCTAACCCTAACACTAGGTCTAACCCTAACCCAAACCCTAGCTCTAACCCTAACCCCAACCCTAGTTCTAACCCTAACGCTAACCCTAGCTCTAACCCTAACTCCAGCACTAACCCTAGCCCTAACCCCTAACCCTAGGTCTAACTCTAACCCTAACCTTAGGTCTAACCCTAACCCTAGCTCTAACCCAAACCTGACCCAGCCCTAGCACTAACCCTAACCCTGTGTTGCAAATTTTTCCATGATAAAATATTTATTTTGTCCCACAGGGATTTGAACTCGAGTCGCTGTGGTAAGAGTCCAGAGCACTAATAACTACCCTATGGAACCCTCTCTTGTGTGCATAGAAGGTAGCAAAGTAGGTAGGTAACCCCAAAGTAGGGTTAGTGCTTTAACGTACACATTTGAATGTAGGTGGTACTTCGTAGACAACACAAGAAGAAGAAAAAGACACCCATCATCGAGTTGAATGTACTTTAATCAATGATTACCGGGCTGTTTCCCTTTTACGATGAATGCGTGCGCGGCACTTCTACTTGACCAGAGAGAGACAGCGATAGTTGAAAGAGGAAGAAAGTTGCTATGTTTCCAGAGAGAGAGAGAGACAGAGAGAGTTAGCGTTGTACAGCATCTTGATAACGACAGAACTAAACAGAAGCACACAATCTGAAATTGGCGTTCAGACTTAGCGTTAGCACTGCTTCCATGTTCAACAATTACATTCAGGATTAGAACCAAATGAGTCACATGCAAGAGGATAACATGATGTTCTCTTGGTGGGGTGGAATCACTGTCCAAGCCGAAAGGTTACGTTCCGAGATATGTACAAAGCGTGTGGGTGTATGTTGCTGTGTGTGCGTGCGGTACATTCGTGTTGTGTTTGACCGTTTGGACCTTTTTTTCAAGTCGTAGTCAGGAGAAGGTTGCGGCCGGCGAGGGCGGCCGTCACTGCTTTTGTGTTTTGGTGTCGTCAGAAAACTTGCAATGACCGGGTTGCCATTAAATCCACTTTTGAGTCGTTAGTCTGTGCATCTACATTCATAAAAATACTTTTTCCATTCCATAGTAAAGATTATACCTTAGCCGAGAAAATCACATCCGGACGCGATTGAAAACGTTTTGTTCAGAACTTTGAGGCATTGTCGAGAAAGTAGTCGTCTTCTGGTAGCTATGTCGTCGTTAAATCAAACCGAGTTTCACGTTCCCAAGCTCGCTCAAACGCATCACGAGTACCAACATGCTGATGCTGCATTCAATAAAATTGGGACAATGGTAATTTCTTCAACACAGTAGGCTTCAAATTAAAGTTTCAAATCAGGCTTTTACAGTTGGGTTTCAATTTAGGGTTTCAAATTATGGTTTCAAAATCAGGTTAGATGATTTGGGTTATTTAGTGCAAGACAATTTGCTAACTGCTCGTTTTCGGGAATGCATCAGTCATGTTGGTGGAAAATCGAATTAGCGTTCACTGACCCCAAAACGACCAATGTTTTGGTCAGAAGACACCGAGCAGAATTCTTTGCAATATTAGCGCGATAAAAAAATAACTGGGACGACATTCTCAGCTACCAGCCTCGGCATGCGAGCATTTGCAAAATCAAATAAATATTCCAACAATGCCTCCCCAACATTCATTCATGCTCATTTATAAATAGTTGCTGTTATGATCAATATTTACATGTTGCAACGAGGTCATCTCTGTGCTTCAATACAAACAATTAACCCCTCCCACTTCTTCTCTGTAAAAAGTGCATTCTGGCTGGTGCAAAGATATTCCTAGTATTTGTTTTCAATCCAACAGGACTTGACGGCCTTTTTGGAATTTGTGTTTGGTCTGGTCCTATTGCTTGGTTGAAAAACCAGCTTCCGTTTGCTACATTAGTGTTGTCGTCTCCAAGACGATGTCATGATGAGAAACTTTCGCGAATGTGATTCGTTTTAGTGCGGAAACGTCGTCAGACGCTTTGTCAGGAACATCCACACAAAATATCACAAATGACAATGTTTCTCAGGTAGCGGAGAGGTAATCATGACTGAAAATATTTAAAATAAATTTAAAAAAAAAATTATTATACTATTAAAATAGAAATTAAAATGAAATAAATGATTTAAAGTTATTCCAAAGTAGCATTGGGATAAGGAATAAACAATACCAAAAATCTCAAATAAAATCTAAAAATGTAATTAATAATTATAAAGCAGCAGCAAGATGATCTCGGCCGAGGACACTTCGTTAGGGACACCTGCACGATTATTGCAGTTTACAAATGCATGAAAAACGAGATCTACTAAAATGATAAGGAATTATATTTCTTGAGTGTCAAATGATTAGTGACGGCTCTCCGTTCAAAGGAATAGATTCAAAAGAAAAAAATAGATAATGTTATGACTGACTGTGCAAATGTGCCTCAAAGTGACCAGTACGGCAATTTCATCAAATTTAGCAACAAATGGGAAAAAAGATAATCAGCTATATTTAACCAATTATATTTGGTCCCGAATTGTGTTTGGCAACGAGGCAAATCATTTGTGGTCAAGTTAGAACTCGATCTTGCAGGCGGGGAAAGACTCGTTCTGCATGACCACTGTGCTGCTGGAGGCCAGGACCATGATGTTGAGGTCCTGCTGCCTCTCATGTGTGTGCTGGTACCACTCGCGGGTCACCTCCGTGTCGTGTGTTGGGATCAGGGTCACCTTCAGCGTCAGAAAGAGCAAATATCAATCAGACCACGAGTATGGTTGGTAAATGGAAATATCCAAAACCAAGCGGTTGCGTGAGCACCTGCAGGTTGGAGCCCCACTGAGCTTTGCCCTCCAGTAGGGCGTCCAGGACCCCGCGGCTTGGCTCCCCGCCGCTCGGGTCGTTACCGCTCACCACGTAGTACGCCGCTCGCACCCGCTTGAAGAATTCCTGGTCCACGTTCTTGGCACTGCAGTGGTTGGGCACGTAGGCCAGGTCCACGTAGACCGGTGGTCCGGGCGGGACTGCCGAAGGAGCTTTCTGAGAGTTGTTTCCTGAACACACGGCCAACATTCTTTTACTGTCCCAGTGTCTTGGGATCTTCATTCAAAGATGAAACTCACCTGAACTGCTCTTCACTCCATTGACCAGGCCCTTGACGATGTCACTTTGTGAACCTTGGTTCTCTGACATCTTCACCAGCTTGGAGCTCCTCTCCAGGTCCTTCCTCCTGAGGGATGCTGATCGGGGTGAGGCCAAGTCCTTGTGGGCCTGCTTCACCGGCGTGGTGGACATCTTCTTTGTGTCCCCCTTTCGGGCAGGAGAAGCTGATTTGGGTTTGGCTTTCCTGAGACCCTTGGTAGCCTTAGGGTCTTTCTTGAGAGGTTTTCCTGTGCTGCTGACGTCCTGAAGGACAGCCTCTGGATCCACCATGCACGCATGTGGATGGGGAGGTTGTGGAGGTGGGTCCTTCACTGAGGTAGGGAGGGGATCCTGCGTCTTCTGTGCTGCCCTTGGCGATGAGGGCCGTTGGCCACCGACAGCACCAGGGGCAGACAATTTGTCCGCAGGCAAATGTTCAGCGTCTTCATCTGAGTCCAGGTTGCCTTCGGCCGTAATGGATGGACATTCCTCGGTTCCTGGCGGCACATCAGAATCGGACGGTGAAGGCAACGACTCACTCACCGATGTGGGAGGTGTTTCCTCTCCGGCTAAAGTGACACCAGACAACTGATGACCGGCGTCTCCATGGTGACGCCTTTGCTTGTGCGATTTCCTTTTCACAGATTTTTGCTCGTGGACCGCATCGCCTCCCTCCTGTGATCGGTCGCTTCGGTCGTCCTCTTCACCCTCATCACCGGAGAACTGGTGTGGACTCGGGTTGATGAAGGAAGGAGACAGTTCTCCTTTACGCTGTTTGTAGTCATAAGAGGAATCTGTCAGAGAGGAAACAGAGAAGGCTCCTGTGTTCAAGTCTGACGGACGATCGGTTTTTGCTTTGCTCAAGGTTCCTCCTGAGGAGGCACCGTGGATGCTCGCCATCCTTTCGAAGGCTTCCTCGTCTTGGTCACCGTAACCTGGCAGAGGGGCACTTGGGAAATCATCAGGCTTCTGCAGCAGCTCCCAATCCGATATGCTACTCCTTCGCCTTGCCTCCAATCTCTCTGGAGGCTTCTCCGAAACCTCTGGGAGGTCGGCTTCTTTTTTCCACTTGACATCTGCAGCTTTCATCTTCTCGGTGCTGTCTTTGCACATCTCATCCTCTGAGGACTTTGATTCCATTTGACCGACCGCAGTGTCGGTTTTTCTTGTTTCTTGGTCTCCATCTTGGATCATCATCTTCTCCTTTTCATCATGTGGGGTCTTCACGCTCGGCTGCTTTCCCTCCTCTGCTCGTGGAGGGTCTGCGACGGCACATGAGGTGTTCATAGCACCACTTGGACTCACTGAGGTGACGGAGGCAGCGTGAGGAGCAGCTTGCATCAGCACTTCTGGTAACGATGCAACAGTCGTGGCAGTCTTCGGATCTGTTGTATTCAAATTACTTTCCGTAGTTTGTATTGACGACGTGTTTTTCTCTCCAGACATGTTTTGCCCTTCAAAGTCACGTACGAGATCTGCTGGCCCTTGAGGAACCCTGTCAGCCCTTTGTGAAGAGACATCAAAACTAGCTTCTGACGAGGAGAGCTCAATACTTGCTCCAACAGAAGACGATAATTTGGTCTCCTCAGCCTGAGGATACTCTTTTGCAGGTTTGGTCATCACCTCCATGTACTCGTCTCTCTGAAGGCCACCAGAAGCTGAGGTTACAGAGCTGCTAGTGAGCAATGGCACTTGCTGGGCTAAATTGCTCGCAGCGTCTTCTAAATGCTGAGTGAAACTGGAGAAGGCTGATGTGTTACTGGCTGAAGAGGTGGTGAAGGCGCAAGGTAACCAGGAAAGCTGGGTCTCGGTTTTAGCAGTCAGATCTGAACTTTCCACTCGGTTGTCTTCTTGGTCATCTTCACTTAAGGTTAATGGTCCACATACATCCGGATGGCTTTCGTGCTGCTGATCTTTTGGACCCACTTGAGTGACAGCAGAGTATCCTTCAGATCCACCCGGTCCGATATCGGCATAGGTGTCGGTGTGCAGAGCAAAGAGACCAGAGGCAGGCACAGATACGGACGTGGGTCGGTCTGATGGTACTGCTGAGGTTGAGCTGCTGAGGTTGCTCGTGGGTGATGACTGGCAACTGTTTTCTGATGGTGGCGACAAAGGTTCTTTGTCTTCATCCTTGTTCTGTGACTGCTGGACCTCAGAGGAAGCAACACCCTGGGCGATTCTGGGTGATGCTGGCTCAGGGGATAAACATGTTTTGTCTTCCTTTGTTTGGAGAGGTTTTGGTTCTTTGACAGCACTTGTTGTCGTTTTGGCTTCGCTCTTGGTCTCGGGAGATGTGGTCATACCAGCAGCTGTTGCTCCATAGACCATTTCCTTCTCCAGAAGGTTTGTGTCACCAGATTGGAATATTTGACTTGTGTCCTGCTTGGACATCATAAAGGCTTGATCAGGTGTAGGTTTGGAGGCCATCTCCTCTTTTTGGAAGTTCAACTCAGGAGAGGTTTTGTTTGAGTCCTCAGAAGGTGTCGTATTATCATCAGGACTACGTCCGCACCTTTCTTTTTCAGACTGCTCCCTGGCACCTTTTTCCATGTCGACATCACTGGAGTCCTCCTCTTCCTCATCATCGTCTTCATCGTCATCATCAACGTTGAAATCTTCAGCTGCTACAAGTAAGCGTACATCTACCAAATGTTCTTTACCTTTGGGGAAGTCCGTCACGGCTTGACTGTTGTCCGAGGCAAGAATGTTGTCATCTAAAGACGAGGAGCCCAAGCCTGCTCTCAGTTTACCTTCTTGCTCTTCCCTTGCAGAGGATGAAGCATCTTGGGGTAGAATATCTTTTTCTGCTGCCATCGTGTCTTTGGACGATTTTTCCGTCTCCTTCGTTGCGGTGTCCTTTTGTGTGAACGGAGTGCTGACATCTGATGGGTTCCAGGTTTCTTGCTGCCCAGCGGAGTGAAGCACACCACCACTAGAGGCCTGATCCCTTTCTCCTGTCTGTAACATTCCTGAAGTTCCTTCCTGGGTATCTTCCTTCTCTTTCTCTGATTTTTCTGGTTTGTCCTCTTTGGGACTATAAGACTCCTGGGAAATTTTATTGTCTTGCATATTGAAAGCTGAAAAACTCTTGTCAGCGGGAGCCACGTCGGCTCTTTGCTCTCGTTCCCGCTCTTCTTCTTGCCCTTTCTCTCGGTTTTCTTCTTCTGGTGATGCGCTTTGGTGGCTGTCACTCTGTGGGCTGTCGTCATCAGCTCTGCTCAAGGATGTTGGTTCTTTGACTTGGTCCTCATGTAGGAACACGGCTGACCTGGTTTGGCTCATCCTCCTGTTATCATCCATGCTAATCTCAAGAGTCGGACCTTCAAACACACCTGTCACTTCTCGAGTGGCAGTATCTTTTGGAACGGGCTTCTCATATGGGTCATATTTGGATGCATCCAAAGTTTGGTTTTGTTGTCCGTTCTCAGTGCTCTCCTCTGATTTCAAAGCATCACTTGGCCTGCCGTCATCCAAGTCTTTGTCCAATAGGAAGTACGAACAAGGCTGTGAAAATCCTGGAGAAGCCGCCTCCCGTTCTCCTTCCATTTCCCGCTCAGCCTCTTTGTCAGGTTTCCCAGCACCAGGACTTATTGGAGATTGGATTTTGGATTGATTCTCAGTGCTGGAGCCGGACTCTGGTTCTGTCTGAGTGTATGATAAATCAGAGGACGGTTCTTGTTTTTGAATAGAAGTTCCCGAGTCAGGAGTTGAAGACGGCTCCGGGTGGGTGGTCGTTGAAGGAGCAGTTGCGGGTTTTGCGACGTCATTAGAAAGACCGCATTCTTCTGCTGAAAAGTCTTTGATGTCTTCATCCACTGAAGGTTCCTGCATGGTTAGAGTTGGTATTACTATTACGCTCGGTCTGGGTGCGGCCTCTTCAGGTCGATCGCTCATTGTAGATGTTTGGACGGCAGAAATGGAGTCAGGTTGGGATTTTCTCAGCTCAACTGATAAAGGTCTAGAGCCCATACATATATATTCTTCCTCATCTTCCTCCTCCTCCTGGTCTTCATCAGAAGACTGCACCAGGAAGGCAGGCCTTTGGTCTAAAACCGTATCTCCCAATGTTGCCTGTGCAGATTCCATCCTGGTTTCATCCAGGTCCTTCTCTTGCAACTCCTCTCGCTCCCACTTCTCCTTGGCATGTTCTACCTCAACTCTCTCTTTGTCGCTGATCTCCTCCGCCTTCATATCAGACGTGGTTTTGATCTCTTTAGATTTGGTCTCACGCAGATCTTTGGTCTCACAGGTTGCTTCTTTTTCCTGTTCCTGCTCCATCTTTTTTTCCTTGCTCAGTTCAGCAACATGAGCATCATCCTTTTCTTTCGCCATCTTCTCTTTGGAGCTAATGACAACTGTTGCAACCTGATCACGTTCTTGTTCCTCCTCTTTTGGAGCTGCGGTCACTGTGTCGAAGGTTTCTTCTCCAGGTATGTTCTCCTTAGCTCCCCCGTCCACCTCATTGACGTCATCCCTGGTAACTGTCTTTTGGATCTTTTCTCTGTCAAATGATTCTGTGTCTGTCTCTTGTTTGTCTCCATTTGAACGTATGGTGGGCTCTCCTTTGTTGTCTTTCATGGCTTCATTGTCGGTAACATGCTGCTTAACTGAATCCTTCACCGATTTCTCGTCGATCTCTTCAGATTTGACTTCTTTCAGCTTTGGATCCTCCGAGCAGTCCTTCGGAACATCTTTGCCATCTTTGGTCGTTTCTTGAACATCCTCCAACACTGTTGGTTCTTTCAGCTTAATCGGGCTCTGTTTGTCTTTCATTGTTTGGGTCAATACAACATCAACATCTTGTAGTTCCTCTTTCTTCAGTACACCATCAGAGCTTTTATGCTTTCCGTCAGCTTCTTCCTTTTGTATCTCTTTGGTGTCCATCTTTTGTTGTTGTTCTTCTGTATCCATCTTCTTATCCACTTCCGCCATAGGTTTTACTTCAACGGAATCTTTGAGTTCCACTTTAGTGGGTTTGGCAGTCTCTTCATCAGTCGCTTCATCTTCTTCCTCAGATTTGATACCAAGGCTTTGATCCACGACTTCTTCCTTCTTGGCCAGTTTGTCGGTGATAGCGTCCATTTTGTCATGAACAGAAATGTCATCTTGCAGAGCAGTCTGCTCATTGATATTCTCACTTGCCATCTCCACAGCAACGGGTATGTCGCTAGCAAAAGCGTCTAGCGCTATTTTTGTGTCTTTGTCCGGTTTGTCTGCAAGCGATGGTTCTCGTATGGAAGATTTGATCTCCTGTTCCTTTTCTTGGGCCGTAATGTGTGCAGCCGCCATACAAACGGTTTCACTCGACATTGTATCTGCCTCGTCTTTTTTCGTCTGCTCATCTGCGACGTGTCTGCTTTCTACTTTATCGTCTTTGATGATCTTATCGTCCGTGGTTTCATCCTTGCTGTTCCTTTCCTGCTTGTCCTCCTCACAAGGCTTTTCAATTGAACGATCATCCTTTGCCTCTGTGCTGTGAACAAACTGAATCTCTGTTTCTTCTGCTTTTGTGGTAAAAATGTCAGAAGATCTGTCCTCGTCTCTCGCCTCCTGTTTCGTTTCGTTACGCTCAGCCACAACATCATCTGTCTTCTTGATTTCTTCCATGGTTTGGAGCTCATGGTCATCAACAGTTGCTTCTTCAGGCAACTTAGCTAAAGGACCGGTCTCTGCTCCAAAGTCTTGAAGGTCATCTTTCATGATGGCATCAAATGTTTCTTTTGTTGCAGGTTTATCAGTGTCAAGTTTGGCATCTTTCACTACCCTCTCATCTTTTATAGGTGAAACATCACAAACATCTTCCAGGGGAGCAGATTTGGATTCATTCTCATCCTCCATTTGTTGTAATTCAGAAGCTTTGATGGTGACAGTTGTTTTCACTACAGACTTGTCGTCATCATCTAAGGTGCCTTTGTTGTTATTTTCATTGTCGTCAAGGAAACATTTTTCTGCAGATTTATCGTATTCTTCATCGGTGGGAGATTTTGGTCCTGACAAAGGTGCTTGAACTTGTGTTGAAGGGTTAGGGTTAGTGGTTGTCTTTTTTTCCATGTCTTGTTCTGCCTCCATGACAGGTTCAGGTTCTTTGACAGATGGTTTGTCCTCTCTTTTGGTGTCTTTTTGTTCTTCTTCTTTCTTCATTCCGATTTTGTCTCCAGTTGAGGTGGCAAGCTTAGGGAGGTCCAGATCAGGAGAATGTCGAAGAGGAGAATGAGATGCGCTGGGTGGTCCTGATTGGCTCGGGGAGGCCATTTTGACAGTGATGTCATCTGGACTGAAACAACGCTCCTCGCTCTCGGAGGTGACAGAGTCCGAGCCAAAAGGTCTGGTCGGCACAACTGAGGAGACACCTTTGGAGGCCACCGCATCAATATTTTCCTCTTCTACCGGAAAGCGGACCGGTTTGTCTTCTTCTATGGACATGGCGACAAAAGATGCAGGACCGGACGGCTTTTCAGCATCCTTCTCTTTGCACTTTGGTTCTTGGGATAAGGCGTAGCCCTCTTGGAGTTTCTCCAGTGAGATATCAACATTGGGGGTCTGATCTTCCTCTTCTTCTTCATCGTCATCATCGTGGGAATCGGGAACCTTCTTTGCGTCTTCGAGAGGAAGCTGCAAGTCAGCCGAAGGAGACTTGTCTTCGAGAGACGATGGTGAAAGCGTTCCAGACGAGAGAAGTTGCTCACTTGCCACTCGGCTTTTTGCCGGCTCTTCAAGAGCCACAGTGGATGCGACAGACTGGTCTTCAGCCAGCGAGGTGGGCAGAGAGGACATCTTGTCATACTCTGTGATGGACGTCGCAGAAGATACGTGTTCTTCCTCCGCCAGAGGAGCAGTGAAGATGTTGGTAAAGAGCGACAGCTGCTCCTGAACGCCAGGTATGAAACCTTTCCCGGCCGAAGCCTGCATCTCTCTCATGCCATGAATGTTTACAAATGACCCAGTCTGATCCGGAACCGAGACGTCGTGGGAACCGACGTCATATTGAAGGTGCGGGATCCGTTCCTCGGCCTCCTCATGGATCTCCTCGTCGGAGATGGTCTGTTCTGTCTCGGAGTAGCCCGGAATGGTCTCGTCTTGGATGTATGAGATGGGTTCTACCGCTGCCGTTCCGGTTCCAGGAGCACTTATGGGCGCCGTTGTCCCAGCAACATGTGAAAGGTAGCCCTCTTCCTCCTCTTCGTCTTCCTCTATCTCAGCTCGGGTCAAGGTGTGGGCTTTGCTCTCGCTGACCATCAGCTCTTTAGCCGCACCTTCACCAGTGAGCTCTTCGTCGGCTATTACGTCTAGATCTTCAACTTCTTCCAGTTCCGCCTTCTTCACCGGCTCGTCTTCATCCTCTTTTGTGTCAACCTTTGCTAAAGTTTCTGATTTGTCTTTCGTTTCATGTCTGCTGTCCATCCCGTCATGCTCCTTCAACTGGAATTCATCTTCCTCTTCGCCAATTCCCATATCCTCCTCTTCTTCCTCTTTTTCCTCCTCCTCTTCCTCCTCTTCTTCTGTCCTCGCCTCAGCAGTATCAGGAGCATCTTCATCTTCATCTTGAGATGGTCAGTCCCCATCCTCATACATCTGAGTCTCGTCCATCTCTTTCTGGTTGTCTTCAGCTTCCGGTAGTCGCGGTTCCTCCCTTGAAGGAGGCTCCGTCGTAGGCGGAACACTTTCTGGTTCTTCTGTCTTCTCTTGGGGAAGGCTTTGGGCTGCAATCTGCAAGTCGTCCTCATCAGCGGATGCTTTCAGAACATCTCCAGCTACTTCTTTGACGACTTGGGTGTCCTCGGCGAGGCCTTCAGAGGGAGGAACCTCATTCTGCGTTGGCTCTGCTTGAATGCTTTCTCCACTTTGGACTTTTTCTTGGCGAGTTTTTGGTTCTTCTGGCTTCGGTTCGGCCTTTGCCGGTTTAGTTTTTCCGATCTTTGTTTTGCTGGACACTTTCGCTTTGTGTAAAGTCTTTCGTACTTCTGGCGTGAGTGGTTTGAGGTCAGGCTTTGCTATTTTTCTCAGCTCTGGTTTGGACGGGTCCTTTTTCTTGTCCTCTTTGGCCTTGCCGTCTCTCTTCTCGTCTTTTCTAGCAGACTCATCTTTCTTGACCTTCTTGATCTCTTTCTTCTCTTTGTCCTTTTTCTCATCCATCTTTGACACTCTTTCTTTGGAGTGCTTTCTCAAAGATTTTTCCTTGAGAAGTTTTTTCTTTTCTGGGATGTCAGGTTTAGATTTGATCGTTTTGCTTGTCTTTTTTGTGTCCTTTTTCGCCGACGGGATTTTCTTGACGGGCTCGCTCTTCGTCTCTGTGCCGACATCATCTTGTCCTTCTGTTTTTTCCTTGCTGACCTTTGCGGTTGTCTTGGGGGAAGATTTAAGGCTCTCTTTGCTCTCCGTTCTTTGTTTTAGCTTTGTCTGCTTGAGCCCAGAGGGAGGTGCTCCTGACGCAATATCTTTTTGCGTAGCCACGGGATAACGCAAGTAGTCAAGGTGCTTTAATTTTTCCAGGCCTTCCAGGATCTTGTTTTGAGGTGCGTTTCCCGGGAAGAGGACTCTGACGATCCTTTCTGCGGGGTTTGCGGGAAGCCAGACGATTAAGGCGGTGACTGATGTCAGGTAGGGCACGGATATTTCTCCTTCTTTGCCATTTGGCAAAACAATGCCAGTTTTGGCTTTGCTGTTGCCAGCCCACTTTTGCATGAGGAACTGCATCTCCTTGCTTTCCTTGACAGGGTTGAGAACGTACATATCTAAGCGGCCCACTCCCATCTTGTGGAACAGCGTAATGGGCTCAATGGTGTTGCTGACTACTCGATAGAGAGGCTCGGGTTTGATTCCCAGTTTGTTAAGGTACTGCAAAGTCAGCGAGGCTTCTTCGATGCTGCGTTTGACTTTAAGATTCGATTCTGGCATCCGCAACTTTTCCGGCACGTTGAAAAAGACCACACCGAGTTCTGGAGAGATCAGGTTCTTGAGCCAATCGGTACCGTTGGTGGAGCCTTGAGATCCTTCCTCCTCCTGCTCGGCGATCTTCCTCTGTAGGATTCCATTGATCCCGGGGAGATTGTCGGCACCGACATGAGTGAGCAGAATGGAGTCGATACGGTCCAGGTGCCGGACCAGTTTCCAGAAGCAGGATTTGCGTTCAGAGCCGCCGTCTACTAAGATGTTGAAGCCGTTGACAGCGAAGAGAGCCGAGTCGCCACGTCCGCCGGGAAAGATGTAGCAACACGGCTTGGACAGTTTCAGGAATCCTCCGGATGTCGGTGGTTCCAGGAGCTCAAAGGGCGAGGGCACATCAACCGTGGCACAGATGTACTCGCTGAACTCGGTGACCCCTTCCATGTTGAGGATCACAGGATCAGGGTTTAGTTTGTAGTGCAGGAACTCCCGAAGGCTCTGCTGCTGTCCCACGGAGTTCCAGCCCACCTCCCCGCGGCAGGACACGGTAAGTGTAGCCTGCTGCTTGGGGATGGATGGGCCAAGAAGTTCAATGACCTGCAGAAAGAGAAAAGGCAGAACTTGATCAAGATATCGATTTTTACTGTTGCTATTTGGGGACTTTGTCACATACAGAAGCTTATTTTGAAATAATAAATTAAAATGGTTTGGAGCAAAACAATGGTAACCTTCATCTGGTCTGAGAGGTTTCAGCTCCTTCCACCAATGAATTCCATCATTAGAACATTGACTAGTGCTCTTTAGATCAATCTGATGTTTTCACCTTTGGCAAGTTCAGTTGGAGGTACTCTTGGTTACATTGATTTCCTGAAGATGTTGTGCAACAAAATACTGTATGAATTTAAGAGAACCATCTTTGTTTGTTCTTAGTTTGCCTTGTCGGACCAAAATAATGTCCTATTCCCAGTAGTTATTCCCAGTAAATTTGGATTAATTCATACTTTTGCCTGTTATTTCAGTGCCAATTGTGGCTTTTCTTTCCTTAACAAAAAATTTACACAACATGTGTATGTAGACTAGTAAGGTAGCGTGGACTCACCCCAGGATCAGAAAATATACTTGCAAAGGTGTCGTGGGTGAAAACCCCTCTTTGAAGAAGGAGGCCACCGTGTTCCGAGCTTGGACCACTCAAGATCACAAGCTTGTGGCCCGCTGAGTCTGTGATGAGACACTGGATCTGGGAAACGCAAAGACACACCTCCATTAAGATGCATCAGAAGGGTTGAAAAAGATTGAGAGAGTAATTGACGGAGGAACGCACTCTAAATCATTTATGTTATGATGGACACCCTGGTCAGGTGGCGTCTGAGCTTACCTCTGCTACGACAGTTTCTACGGAAGGGTTAACAAGCACCACCGTCTCGAGGACATCACTTCTGTGGTGTAGAGTCCTTTGTCCTGCACACAAACAAAGGTCAACACATAAAGACTGTTGGAGAGATGCGTTTGAAATCCACCCATCTTTTCAAATGGCTAATTAGGGTCACGTGACCGGGAGAATATTCAAGCCGATGCCGGACAAAAGAATGAGTTTGCGCTCACATTGTGTTGTTTTTTAAATCTTCCTACAAATGCCAATTAGCAACATCTAAACCTGCTAGCTTCATTTTCTGACCATTGGTTGCGTCATTACAGGCCAATCACTAACAAGAGACAAGCAACCCACTTGTGCGTCAACGCTAGAAAAACACAAGTTGGAAATAGGCCACTGGCGTCTGCTGGATATTGAAATCGGAATTTGTCTTCCGCAATCTACTCCACATGCTCAGTAGCGCTCAACGATTTTGTGTATAAACAAACATTCCAAAGCAAGAGGAACATTCAGCACAATTGTGGCGCTTGTTCGGCCCACCGGTGATGCAACATTTCCGAATCCATTTTGTGTCAGCACATATGGGATCTTATAATTAGCCAAGTCAAAAATGATGACCACAATTATCAGCTCGTGGAGCTAATCATCTTTTTGTATTACCAACACTTCGCTCAATAGTCTCGACACGGTTTGTATGCATTTATTATTTTGTTTCATTTGATTTTTCAAATGCTTATGTGGGAGTAATTGGTAAGTGTAGCATTATTTTATTTTATTATTTTATGTGAGAGTAGTTACTGGTAAGTGTAGCATTATTGTTTTAATTTTTTCTATTTTACTTATTTTATTTATTTTATTATTTTATTTTAATTAATGTTTACGATTGTGCTGCTGTTCACATTCGCCTCATTTACTTGTATACCAAATCCATGTTTCCTATTGAAATGCCATTAATCCGCTCCGGCGATAAACACATTTTTGTTGTATTTCATTTTTGTCAAACTGTACATTTGGTTCTGAAATGTGTGGTCTTATGTGCCCCCCAGTAGCACTGATGAAAATGTATGGCCCCCTCCATCATTTAAGTTGCTCATTCCTGGTCTGGAAGAACTGGGTGCTTCTGCTCTTTTTTTCCTCTGCTGACCCGTTTGATATAAATATCCATGTGAACTCCCGAAATGAGCGAGCTCCGTTTATAGGAGCCTGCTCCAGATAATGTTCCACGTGTCTAATACTGTGATGGGGAGACGTTTTGAAGAATCAAACGTACTACTTCTGGCTGTCCGTTTTTGGCTTTCGCGGGTCGTTACAGAGATAAAAAGCGATGCGTGAAGTTTAAAACCCAACACTCACTTCCCCTGCCCTGTTAATAAAATGGAGGACGCGGGTGATTTAACAAGGCCGCTTTTGCCATTTGAATTAATATAGCCCGCCCACACGCCGCCCACGTGAGCCATCCATCCAGTTTACGTGAACTCAATTGAAGTGAGCTAATTACGCTAATCAAGTTCATCAACACGTCAGTTTGACAAATGCTAATCGCCCGCTAACTACAAACGATATTGGCGCTCATTTCATTGACGTGAGCTAATCGGTAGGCAGGATTCCCAGGATTGTCGCGGCGGGGAGATCGAGTCATGGGGAGCCAGATGGAAAATAAAAGGAAACAGCAATGTTCATGAAAGTCAATATGTCCATTTTGTGCGCCGAATATCGTCATTTGATTTGCGACAATTGCGAGTTTCCGATGTTAGCTAACATTAGCACTGATAAACGGGGGTTCATCGTGCTTCTTATTTTGATACTTTTATGACATGTTGCACTTTGGTGGCAATTTTGACTGGCAGGGTGAAGCTACAAGCCAAAAGCAAACACATTTGGGCAAACACGGGGGGCTAGCAAGGGGGGGAGGGACCACCCAGAGAGAGAGAGAAGGCAGCTATTGTCGCTGCAGCCAGCAGCAGGATGTTCGCCAAGTGGCATCGCTGTGCGGCGTGCCAACGATGACATCACTCTCAAAGTCCTGAAGGAAGTGTAGATAACGCAAACACACACAAAACAGGCAACATATGAGTGTGTATTTGTGTGTCGTTCCGGCCAGCGTAAACACTTCCCCACACTGCTCGGTAGCAGCACAAATCCCCACAATGCCTCTGTTGTGCATGCCGTATCTGGAACGGCAGACGACTCTCCGGAGTCTGACATCGCATTGTTTGTTGCATCATGATTTGCATTTTCATTTCTGACGTCCAGCGGAGGGACGGAACAACTACAAATGCAATTTGCTTCTATTTGTAGATTAGTTGAATCGTTTCATTCATGCCAGATGCTGTTTTTTCACATGGCATCCTTCCTGGAGTTAAACAATTTACTACTCCAAATTTGTTACATCATCCCCATTTGTGTTCAGCAGTTGACATTTCAGCCAGGCGACTCCTGCTCCAGAAACAAGTTTAGGTTTCAAAGCCTATACTGGACTTTGTCATAAACAGACCCCAAAGTGTGGGACTGGGAAAGAATACCTCCTCTATGCTCATTCTGAATTTGTGGGATACCTCAGGGCTGCGTCTTCAGTCCCCTCTGCTACTCGCTTTTTACGCGACCGTTCTCCCAATCACCACAGGAACACCATCGTCAATTCTGTCACCAGGGGAGTCGGGCAGAAACATTTTCTTAACGTGGACGCTGGCGACCTCTCATCCATCACACGCTTTTATGTGAAAGACCTTCCTACGTGTCGGGATGGGCCGTTCAATCTGTCGAGGTTGAAAAAACACAGCACAGGAATGTCACGTTCCACTGTGTTGGGGACATTTTAAGGACGGGCTGGAGAAAATTGGAAAAAAAAATCCATTCAGAGGTGACAGGCTGTTAAATTGGCAGCAGAACTATTAGTAGGCCACTCTCTGAGGCAAGAGGCCCCTCGGGGGAATTACTCCCAGCTTCTTTTCAAAGCGGCGGGCGGCTTGTGAAAAACTACAAAATAAAAAAACAAGTAGTCTGCAGGACCATCCATCCGTCCATTTTGGAAAGTCGCAGTCGGGTTCGGGTGTGTCGGGCGCATGGCCGAGTCAGCAGATTGGAGAGGACGGTGGAGACGGAGCGGAGTCTCCTTTGGGGGCAGCTTGTCAAGGAGGGATCAATGTTCACTGCCGCCGCTGCTCTACGCCAACAGCAGGACGGGCCCGCGGCTGCTCTCCATGTCGGCGTATCGGCCCGGTGCCATTAGCGTTCATTTCATCTCTTGCGTTTTTTTTGCCTCGTCATCGTGATGAGATAATCCCGGTTTCCGTGTGTTGCAACCAGCCCAATTTCTGCAGCCCCCAGTAAGAAGATCCTGCAGAAAATGAGGCAGCCTCATCTCGTTTATGAAAAGGAGGACTGCGGAGGGGAGGGGGGGCATACTGCTGCTTCTGATGTAAAACAAACAGATTATAGACAATCTCCACCATTGTTGTCATACACTCCAGACACTCCTGGCTTGCTATCGCTTCATTTTGGGAGAACCATGAAAGCCCCGAGGCGGAACGGAATCTATTTTGCTTGTCAACCTTCAATTCCTTCAGTTTCATATTCCCATGAGGCAGTCTCAACTGGTTTGCTCATTTAAGGCTAAAATTGCTTTGCTTGTGCTATCATGAATTGCTATGATATTTTTGATTTTATGATAATAATTATTATTGATATTACTATAATAATTATCTATACTATTATATATTATAAATATTAAATATTATATTATTTTCATTATAATAATTATTATTTCGATTTTTGGTTGCTCCTCACAGCCATTTGAGCCAAATTTGGCAAGCCATCAAAACTCTCCATACAGACATTTGGCTGCAATAACAGAAGCGCTCAAACACTTTAATAAGACGACTTAATGAAGTATGTTAATGAGTTGGTCCTGGCTGGAAGAGTCTTTGAGGGCCTGAAGGCGTTTCATAACGCTCAGTGCTTAAGCTCCTTAGTAGATGGATTGAGTGTGTGCGTGTGTTTCCACGAAGATGATCTCAATCAATGGACCTCATCTAAATGAACCGTCTGCTATGTCACGTGATCTCGTTTGTACGACGAGCCGGTTGCTAATCTTCAAGACAGCACGCAACACAAACAACACACCAAAATTGAACTGTACATAAAAAAGACAAACAAATCCACGCACAGCCTATGAAAGTTTTGCTGAGTCACTATCCTTCTTTAGATCTGCTCAGATTGAATACTAACAAACAAGCATGTTTTCTAGCCCACAAACGTACGTTCGCGCACGCGCGCGCGCGCACACACACACACAGTAGGTGGTTTCACTGCAGTGAGGCGCCATGAATGAATCATCAGAAAGAAGAAGCACTCCAGCCACAACCTGCATAGTCACCAACCTGACGCCATCCCATCATAAAACCAGCCTGCCAACTCGTAACCATGACGACAAACTGGCCACCAATTGCCAGTGCTTTAAGAGTTGCGCCTGCCTGCCAGCCAGGGTCATTGGGTTCGTTTTGCAGAACCTGCGCCATCTCTCACTTTTTCTATGTGCGTTGCGGAGGTGTTTCAAAGCAGGGAGGGAGGGGGCGTGGTGGCGGAGGTATTTGTCCATCTAACCTTTAGCAAGGTAGCACAAGTTAACCAGTCGGCTGCGGCATTAATCCCGTTACTTTGGATCAAGCCTCGGACTACTTGCCTCTTCTTACGTCAAGCCACATTTAAATGACTTGATCCTGTCCTCCTTCTTTCCCTCCACAGTACATGACGCGCAGCAAAAAAAAAAAAAAAAAAAAAACGTTTAGAAAATAGGAGTGACAGGTCGAAAAAGAAAAAGCATCATCATCACAGCATGCAGCACACGCGCAAATTGTCAGCCGAGAATAACAGCACGTACCTTTGTGATGGACGTGACACCTGGCCGGAGAGTTGCGCGACTACAAGAAGAGATGAGCGGCCATCGTGCGTGCGTGTGCACCCGTGTACGTGTGTGTGTGTATAGACGGAGGGAGGAACTTGGCATATGCAGCGTGGCGGCGGTGCGGTGCGTTCTAATGCGGTGCGCGCCAGGATGCGGCAATGACCGTCTGCAGACAGCCGTGCTAGTGCACAGTGCAGCGCGATGGGAGGGGGAGGGGGTGGGCGGGGGGGACCATGGCTCAGCGTTAACTCATATGGGGTGTTGCGCGTCCGCGCGCACGTAACGTCGCACCAGCAAGCTGCCCCGTCGTGCGGTCATTTCTGATTACGTCACACGGGGCAGCCGCCGTTTAAAGCTGAGGACGAAGGAGCAGTAAAATTGGCTTCAAGGTACAGTAATCTACCTCATTAGATTAAAACAAGTGTGGCATGGGAAATCAATGATATTAATAATATTAACTTCGATCTATTCAAAGCAATTGAATAGTCTTCCACTAGGTGGTGTGTCTACTTAATGTGAATTTTTTTTCGGCTGTGCGCCAGGCTCATAAAGGTTGTCGAAAACGTGAATCATTTTGCTAGATAAAGTGAGCCAAAATAATAACTCTCCCTATGATGCTGCCAATTGAAATACTGGGGATCAATATCAGCGCTTTGCATAATTAAAGTGTCATCTCAATAATACATGACGCAATGAAGCACTCCGGAAGGACGCTCCCACCCACCTGAAACTTTACAAAGAACACCGAAGGCAATTAAGAAACAGTGTATTTCCTCCGGACACATATTTTACTCATCAATTTATTCCACCATGAGTGCAGCAAAGCAGCGGCTGAGTATAGACGGAGAAAAGCAAATTCATCTGCCGGATGTGTTTGCAGTGTGAATGCAATTTGTCCATTTTAATGAAGCAAGTGTGAAATCTGTTTGTACAGCAGATGTCTTAAGACACTACAACACTCCCCAAAGCCTCGGGCATGGGTATAAAAGAGAAAATATTGACACAGAGCCTTGTGGTTGCTTCTTCAAACATGCACAAAAGTGCTGAGACCAGTTTGGCTGACTAACGCTCCAAGCATCCATCCACACACGGAGCAACCTGCGCTAAAATGAGTTTACATCACACGTCATTGATTCCGTGAGCCAACAAATGATAGACGAAGGCACCACAAATTCAACGCTTCAGCAAACAAACAGTTGTTGCAAACGTAAACTCTGAACTCGACTGACTGCCTCAGCATAGCCACTTGAGTGTATTTACTCGAAAGCATAAGATCGAGGTAAAGTGCACCGTGGTGGGACTCAAACGAGTCGACTAAGCGGAAAAGGCACTTCCGCCTCACCGGGAGATCCGTGAAGATGTACCGGCCGGGATGTCGCTATGTGTGTGTGTTGCGTGACAGGGGAGGAAACGCCCGAGCGTGACTGCTGTTTGTTCACAAGGTCAAAGTGATCGTACGGAAAGTGAATCCTCAGCCAGATTGAATGCCTTCGAGGATCCCAGGGGAGTGGTGAAAGCTCCCTGAGCTTTTTTTTTTTTTTTTTAATCTCAGACGCACTCTCCGATATTTGCGCTGCAGCGAGGCGGGGAAAAAAAAAGCAGACCTGCTGTGTCACGGGCCGCTGGAGGTCAGGACAGCAAGTGTTACGCAGCAAAATTAAAAATCAATGCGGACACTTTTGCTTTACTGCCCGATCAGCCACATTATAGCAACAATGACAATCACAACGATGTATTTCTACAATAACCCCCGTGTCACGCGAGGTTTAACTTTGATTTGTTTTTGTTTTTTGAGTGGCCATTGCGCAGACTTTCATGGCGGGAAATTTTGAGGAATATAGGAAAAGTCTCATTTGTCGAGCCGAGAAACACAATCCCGACTGCATCATCTTGTACTTAAAAATGTACTGCAGTGTGTTAAAAAACAACAACAAAGTTGACACCATTACAACACTATGCTTTAAATCAGGGGTCTCCAAACTACAGTTTTTATTGGCCCGCAGCAAATTCTGAAAACATAATTGAATATGGCTCGCACAAGAAGCTTGAGCTCAACTCTGTTGCACTTCTCAGTTTCCACATTAGATGGAGCCCGCCACACAAAGCGTTTGACGTCCCATTAGCACCCCCCCCCCCCCCGGAAGAGAAGCGAACGCGCAGCGTTTGACGTCCCCTTAGCACCCCCCCCCCCCGGAAGAGAAGCGAACGCGCAGCGTTTGACGTCCCATTAGCAACCCCCCCCCCCCCGAGAAGCGAACGCGCAGCGTTTGACGTCCCCTTAGCACCCGCCCCCGGAAGAGAAGCGAACGCGCAGCGTTTGACGTCCCATTAGCAACCCCCCCCCCCCGGAAGCGAAGCGAACACGCAGCGTTTGACGTCCCATTAGCCCCCCCCGAGAAGAGAAGCGAACGCGCAGCGTTTGACGTCCCATTAGCACACACACACACACACACACACACACACCCCGGAAGAGAAGCGAAAAAAAATATTGGCCCCCGGGCCCCTTCACGTTAATAAATCTGGCCCTCCTTGCAAAAAGTTCGGAGACCCCTGCTTAAACATTTACGTTCATCTTTGCTTACCACTAGAGGGAACCCGTGTACCCCAAAATGTCTGCCTCGGACCAAAATGACTGACTTTCTTATTTATGCAGGCAAAAAAGGCTTTTTTGTAGGTCTATTGTGAGGGAAGCCTCCATTCTGCCCCTCTAAAACTCATCTTAAAACATTTTATTTTTGGGCTTTTGACTTAGCATGAGACTTGGGATTGTTTTACTCTTATTATGGCCTTCATCTTTTGTTTTTGTTGTATGACTCATTTTTGCTGCATGGACAGCACTTTGTATGCAGCGGTGGTTGTTCTAAAGTGCTCTATAAATAAAGTTGAGTTGAGTTGAGTCCAACCTTACGAAAACGATTAAATCTCAGAGGCAAAATCCCGAAGGCTGAGAACAGAACAGTACTAAACCGGCATTAGCAAAAGCAAAGATATGCGACGTGAGGTAAGAGGCTAAAACAGCCGATTGTTCGGATTTCTGCGGTAAAAATACTTCTTTAAGCTCACGGTGAGAACGTCTGAATTGCATAAGATTGTAATTCCGCTGCATCGATAATGGCTGACAGTCTTGTTGACTGAAGGTGATCTCGGTCAACTTGAAAGTGTTTTCTGGAGTGAACGCAGGAGGAACTTGAATGCGAGATGCCTTTGAACAAGTTGAAAGAAAAACTAATGAAGCCGCTCGCAGGCCTCCGCCTCCTAATCCGTCTTGTCAGCACCACGTAGGCCTGAACGCAGCTCACGACTTTCCCACTGTGAAGATGTTTGTGATGTTCCTCTCATCTATTTGTGACCACGCCCCCCGCCTCCCCTTCCATCAATTGATGTTGGACATCAACAGTGGCGGCTTCCACCATCTTTGTTCCCTCAGCATTGTTTGTTTACTAGTTGTACTAAGTTCATCATGTTTTTCCTTTTCAATTACTTCACTGGTTCTTCTATATCAAACAAATTATTTTAGGTGTATTTACCTGACATGTTTCGGCGGGTTCTTCCGCCTTCATCAGAGTGACACTCTAAAATAATTTGTTTGATATAGAAGAACCAGTGAAGTAATTGTTTGTTTACGTTTTGTTGAATTCCATCTTAAACAAGACTACAAAGTTCTCGTCAGGCCTTTTATCGGTCAAAGACGGTCAAACCAAAAGGAGCTGCCGCTCCGCACTGACCTCTGACATCGGAGGAAAAATGCGCGGAGTGGCGCGTAATGAACAGCTGCAGTTGATGTTCAAGGTCGCATCGGTTGAGGTCCACGTCCCAAGATCGGATTCCTGTGATGGGAAGAGGAAGGAAGGAGCTTTCAGTCCCTGCGGCATTGGTTATATAACGAACTTTAAGTCAGTCTTTTCACAGTTTCATCTTAGACACTTTTTGGATTCAGGAAGTGAGAGCAGGAAGTAGGATTATGTTTCAAGCCGGCAAGATAAAACGCACTGGAGCTTTTTTTTGTGTTTTGACCTTATATGTTCCCTCGCAGTCTGATCCTACAAATGCTGACTCACTCTTGGCTCGAGTTCTCCAAGAGTCGATCACATGACCGAGAGGAAAATACAATACTTCATTTATTACAAAGCGATTCACATATAGCAAGGGGACAACAACAAAGACTATAAAAAAAAATGTTAAATTGATATTATTGACATATACTACTTTTGCCACTTTATATGCGGTAATTGAGTCACATACAATAGAATGCGACATTATTTTATTATTAATATTATTAATATTATGCAGGTGTGTGTTCTTGGTGAGTTAAAATTAAAAGTGAGATCCTCCAAAGAGCTTCTCCTTAAGACGGCCTATCCCAGCAGCGGGAGGGTAGGTGGGGCACACCCAGAACTGGTCGCCAGCCAATTGCATTGATAGACAAGCAACCATTCACGATCACAATCACACCTACGGGCAATTTGGAGTGCTCAACCCAGTCAACTTGAAAGTGCATGTCTTTGGAATGTTGGAGGAAACCGGCGCACCTGGAGGAGGCATGGGGAGAACATGCAAACAGGAGGGATAGAGCCGGAATCGAACCCTGCACCTCTGAACTGTGATGCGGACGTCCTTCACCGTTCCAAACAGCAAAAAAATATTAAAAATAACGGCGACGCTAAAAATAATGAAATAATGTTGTGCTCAATGCTCATTTGATGTCTTTTAACTTCTAAGGAAATGAAGTGGGACATTTAAGTGCGACTGCGCCAATGGTGCAATGCTGCGCCAATATTTACAGGATGTTTGTGCTGACGTTGGTACATTTGCATAAGTTGAACACTTCTCGCGCAGGACGGCAGAGTTGGGCACTGCCATGCACTCACCGGCCTCAATGTGCCCTCGGGCGGCGTCCAGCTGCTGCTCGGTGACGACGTCGCCGATCACGACCAGAACGTAGTGGCCGGCCCGGTTGAAGGGTGGCCCGCGTCGTCGTCTCCCTCCTCCTCCTCCACCAGCGCGGTACCGGAGGAGCTCTTCGAAGGCGGGCAGCCGCACACACGATGAGCCCCCTTCGTCCTCCTCCACCGCCGGGAGAGCACCCCGCGCCGGTATCTCCATGGCAACACGCCTCGGGGATGACTCTGTCATCGCCATGACAACCGGACGTGTGCAGGCGGCGATGGCGAACGCGGTGGAGGAGTGCGGGAGTGAGAGGATGCTGAGTAAGCGATGAGGGAGAGGGAGGAGAGAAAGGCGGGGGGTGGGAGAGAGAGAGAGGGAGCGAGAGAAAAGAATAAGTGAGTGACGAGAGAGCGAGAAGAAAGCGAAGATAGAGGGCAAAGGGAGGGAGGGGGTGAGAGTGAGGAGATAGAGAAATGGGGTGAGGGAGGAGAGAAAGAGCGGAGACGGAGAGAGAGAGACAACAGTGAAAGTGATGAGGGCATAAGAAGAGTTAAAAGGAGAGAGAAAGAGTAAAGGAAGAAGGCAACAATTGTAAATGTTTAATTACTCCGATCTCAAATCCTCTAGAGCGGTACAAATTTACCAATTTTTAACATTTAACCAGTTCTAAAGTGTAATCCGCACCACATTATCATGTCTGGGTAAGACCAAGACTGACCTGTAGGGGGCAGCATGATGTCATCCCGACCAACGAAGCCTGCTGTAGCGTCAAGATCGGTAGGTGCTGCCATCTGCTGGAGAACCTTTTAAAAATCAGTTTACGTTCGATACGATTTTACAAGTGGTAAACAAGCTGTTTATACAAAAACAAGATAATTTAAAATTATAAAGAAAAAGATTAAAAAAGAAAAATTCTCCAAAAGTGTGTTGTGCAAAATTAGTAATTGTTGATTCAAAAGAAGCTTCTCTCATCACTCCATTTAACTGCAGAAGAGTTGTATTTATGAATACAGAGATTGAAAGCAAAGCATTTTATTATTAGATGTTACATTCAATATTTTCATACTAAAAGGCACAGAACCGACAGAAAAAAAACATTATAAACATCTGGATGCAGGATCAATGTTAAATTAATGAGACTAATTCATTTGCTGCAAAAACAATTCTGATTCATCACAGAGGTGATACATCCCATAATAAAAGGCGCACAGCTAATCTATATTCTACAATAAACCGTTATGTTGCATGTGCATCTCCTGAGCAACCAGTTCAGATTTCTCAAGTGACCTGAAGCAGCTTTTAAATTATACTTCTAGTTGAAGCCCAACGAGATCAAAGTGTATTCCAATAGCAAAAGGAACATTCAGCTATTATCCAAATTATTTAATCTTGCACTGAAAGAAAGAGGCTACATTACATTATATACTTATTTTGCATGCTGCCAATAAAAAAAAATAAAAAAAACAGGCTATAAACTCAAACACAATTGTTGTTTTTGTCACAGAAAGAAAATAAAGTCAAGTGGAAGTCAAATGCGTTGAGATTCCAGATGCTTTGGCAGGTTCTGCTGTTTTGGTTAGCAACAGAGTTCAATTTGGAAGTTGATTGGAATGGCGCCTGTCAGTTGAGATAATTAGACACGATTTTTCTTTTCCCCCTATTGTGAAAATGGATATTTTTATGAGAGAAAGACGCTGCCATTGGCCAGCAACGATATTTTTGTAAACCACATGTTAGTCTTGACAACAAAAGAAAAAAAAGTAAAGGAGGTGGAACTAAGAGGGCTCGATTTAAGGAAATGAGATATCGGAATGATTCAGCAACTGAACATTTCTCGCTCATTTGACAATTGGGAGCACGTTTGTTAGGATTCATCGAAGAAAAAAAATTCAATATTGACCTGCCAAACAACACCACGCTCAGAAAAGAAAAACTATCAAATACTTGTAAAGAATCTCACACATGCTGGTGAAAAACAAAATCCACCCACAATTTGCACAAATGAGCGTTGCCAAAAAGTGCGAGCAAAATATACAAAGCCGAGACCAAGTGAAATGAAGACAGACATCAGTCAACGCGTCTCCTGCTCCAGCCACAATGTACCTGCTGTGCTTGTCTGGCACCGTGATGGTGGCTGTCTGTACGTGCGCTCTCACCTTGCTCAAGGTCGACACATTACAAGGATGGACACAAACCTGCCAACCGGATAACATGCTGACTTCCACCTGAGCAGGTAGCTTAGCGCGAGCTAGTTGTTAGCCTGGAAAGCTCCCTGGGCTGCCGACGAGGCTGCGCCGGTGGCGGCATTTTGGAAGGTTTTGTTGGTGAAGATGCCCTGCGAGAACTCCTGCTGGGCCTTGTGGAAGCTGGCCCCGGTCCGGCGGTACATGCCATGGACCTGTCGCAAGGGACACAAACGTTAGCTCGTGGCACCAGTCTTAAATGTCAAAGTGACTGCGAACGAGGACAAGTATAATCAAACGACGCATCGTTAGGTCCAAGTCACAAAATAAAATAAAGTTGACAATATTTCAAATAAGCGATAGGAAAAATGATATGTAGGCTATTGCAATAAACAACCGCTAGGGGGTGCAAATGAGAAGGATAAAGGGCAGTATATGTTAAACCATTAAATAATGAGAATAAAAAAATATGCATAGGAAAAGCACATTGCGGTTTCTCACCATCTTGAGGAGAATGACTGACATGACGGCGCAGATGGTGAAGAGGATGGCCACGATGATCATGATGGCGCCCACCGCTTTGGACGTGTTGATGACGGAGAAGGCGGCGATCCAACCACTGCGCGCCGACAAACACACTGGTTACGTTTTAGGCGGCGGAAGAACCGTTAGCAAAAAAAATGTCGGGCCAGTGAAACCTCCAAAATGGTACAACTCATAAGAGGTAGAAAATAAATATTTGCATATTAAACTGCAATCACATTATTGAGGAAAAAAAAAACGATTAGATTTTTTTTTCCCCTAAAATTGTTACGCTCTGACTAAGGTGATGTCCACTTTTGGGGGCTCCACTGTAATGTTGAGTCTTGTCACAAGTCAGGAAAAAAAAAAAAAAAAAAAGAATGAATCTGTTAGGTGTTACGAGAAAGAGCATAAGATTAGTCGCCATGCAGAACACCAACTGTGTTTATATAAAAAAATTAAAAATAAATAAATAAAAAGATTTGAGTTTTTTTGTTTAATCTCACACTTACAGCAAGAAAATCAGCGGAGAGGCTGAGGGTTGCCAAGTCTCAGCAAACGGGAGAGGAAGAGGACAAAGAGTGCAACTTAGCAGGCAAGAAAGTTGACAATAGAAGAATAACAACAAACAAAAAACAGGCAAGAAAGTCAAGCAATTCTGGAACCAAAACTCACCCAAGTTTCTTGCTAGCAAACATTTTGCTTCATACAACATTTAATTATTTATTTTCATATTATTGATATTTTATCTATTTATTTATTTATACTATATCTTTAATTTTACTGGTTTCCCTTTGGCGCAATTGCAACGACAAAACAGAAGAGGAGCAAAAAGGAAACGTGCGATAACCAAAGAACAGGAAATGTGACCTGCACGAGCGGCACGGATTTTACCGAGCAGATGTCGACAAAGAAAGTTTGAATAAAAAAATAAAAATAAACCACCTGTTGCCCCACTTGGGGATGCCCACCGACTGGATGATGAAGATGACCACTTGGCAGAAGAAGATGAAGAAGAAAAAGAAGAAGCTGAAGGAGCTGTCGGTCCTGAGGATGCCATAAACAAAATTGGAATTTAAAATGATGCGGAACATTTTTTTCCCAAAATCATTTCAATAACTAAAAAGACACCACATTCCCTAAGGGTTGCAAAATTCCGGAAATGTTTCAAGTCGGAGACTCTCTTATTTGGGAGGCAAAATAAATAATCAACACATCAACACAAATCAAAAAGATTAATCCAACGCAGAAATAAACCAGGAAGCCTCGTCTTTGCACGCCACTCACTTGAAGGCCTTGTAGACGGGTCGGTACCAGCAGAGGAAGGAGCAGGGAGCGAAGAGGATGAGCCAGAGGATGGAGAGGCCAAAGTCCACCCCGTAGGAAGACGATGTGGTGAAGAAGGCCAGACAGGCCAGCATGTTGAGGAAGAGCGTCACACAGTTGACTGCGAGAGGGAGGAGCGGCCGTTATACTCCGAGCGGGTACTCCAGTACACGCCCGCGCTCACTCGGGACCACTCACACATCCAGAGGTAGTACATCATCTTGCACACCCTCTGATACTCGCTAGGGATCTCCTCGGAGAAGTCTTGGTAGAAACACGGCTTGATGGGGAAACTCTTCGGGAGCGGCGGCCAGTTGTTTGCTTTACCTGCCGCGCGTGCGACAACGTTATCTTCATTTCTACGAGCGCGAGCATGGTGGGGCATCGGTTGGCCCGCGCGTGAACCGCACGGAACGCAAACAAGGCAGTGGGACGGACCTGAGGAGCCTTGGCTCTGGAGTTCCTGCTCTCTGCGGTCCAGCTCGGCGGCTTTCCTCTCCAGCTCCTCCTGTTGCCTCAGCAGGTTGGCCTGTGCCGCCGTGGCAGTCGCCTGTGGGGGCAATTCCAACAACAGTGAGACCTCTTGACATTTTGCACGTCTTTGGTCGGTCATTCCAGAAGCAGCAGAGGTCAACATTTGCTTAGCAGATAGAAGCAATGTTTAAAAAAAGGAAAGAAATAGCAGCAAAGCCGAATGGCTCTGCAACAGAGTCAATTTTGAATGTTTGAAATAAATAAAAATAAAATAAAATAAGAAAAAAGAAAACCAAATTCAATTAGCGACGACTTGCGTGATGTTGTGTAAACTGAGGTAATGCGATGCCCTTAAAGGAGGCAGCGCGGGGAAGACGAGACGACTGTAGGTCTCGCAAATGACGCTACAAAGTGGAAGAAGATGTTTGTAGACGCTGCGTGACTCACCTGCGGGGTGGGCTCGGACGAAGGCTGCAGTACTGCCGGTTGGTACGGGGTGGTCTGACTAGCCAGGCTCTCCAAAAGAAAAAAAAAATAATAATAATTCATTTACTCAGCTCTTGTCAGGAAATGCAATGAAGCAGTAAAAGGTCTTACTGTGGCAGGGAAAGGGTTGTACTGCTCAACAGGTTCCACACTGGAGCTTGTCGCCTGTGTGACAGCCGGGTCCTGGAAAAAGAAATCAAAGCATGACTCGGTCAAGTTCTCTTGACCCCCCAAAAAAAAGTTACTCCCACGAAAAAGAAATCAAAGCATGACTCGGTCAATTTCTCTTGACCGACCCAAAAAAAAAAAAATTACTCTCACGACACCATTTTGAGTAATCCCTTCTCTGTGGACTAAATGCGCAAAGCAAGATCCATAAACATAAACTTCTTAGAGGATGAACTTGAACAGCAAGTCCAAAATTAGCAGCAAACGGATCACAATGTGGGAGAAAGCCTTTCCAAAAGAGACGCCCCATTTTTTTTGCTGTGTTTTCACTACGTATCGGTAGATGCTGTCCCAATACCTTCGTCCAAAAGTGGAAACCGGACTGCATGATCAAAGTTATCGGCGCCGGACGCACCTGTAAACATTCCCAGCCGGACTCAACTATTGTCTTCTCTTCCTGTGTTGCAGGCAAAGTATGTTTGAAGGTTGCTGAACTTGCTGAAATTAAAGCCAGTAGCACGAACAATCCGTTGCAGCATTTGAAATTGAGACACGCAGCAGAATTTATTCAACCTAAAAACGTTCAACCCAAATGAATAGAAAGTCATGTTTTCACCAAACGATTCCCGAGCGCGGCACCGCTGCTGCTCACTGCTCCCCTCTCCCCCAGGGGATGGATTGAAATCACACGGGGATGGGTTAAATGCAGAGGACAAATTTCAACACACCCAGATGTGTGTGTGACGATCATTGGGACTTTAACTTTTACCACTAGGGGGAGCCCAAGAGTAGCACATAGGCCACACCAGTCAAGGGAAGAAGATTAAGTTGAGGTTCTGTCAGTTTAGGGATTGGGGTTAGGTTTTTATTTTAAGAAACAAGCAACCAGGATGAGTCAGAAAATGAACAGGAGCATCCAGCGTCGGCGTAACACACAAATGCAAAACCAGACTTTGACATTTTGTTTAGTTGCAAATGTTAGGGTTTGTTTTGCATGCTTGTGCAACACGGCTAACGGACAACAAGTCATTTTATGAGAAATTATATGAGGCTTCAAAAGTGTCACTTTAGAACATTGTCTGCACAGTCCAGAAGTAGGAAAGATGGTCCTTGTCCATGAAAAACGGCAATGAATTAAAATAAAAACAGCCAGATGGAGGTCAGCTTGTGCCTTTTGATGACACGGCATAAAGTTGAGCAGGAAGACTCAAGAAAATTCAGTACATCTGAACAACCTCTGTGAAACAGGAAGTGAGATAAGACGCTACACAACACATCAACGCCAAAGGGTGGACATTTTTTTTTGCGAGTGTCGGTGTCTTTGTGTTGGTATGACTTAAAGCTTAAATCTGTTTATTCGAATGAACACTGAGTGAGGGGCTGGCCGGCCAGGCGGGCACCGTGTACCAACTGCTGAAAGCTTATTTATTTAGCTTCATCTCCCCGCCTAGCAATCAAACAGTCGCATACTCTTGTAGGTTGTTAACGCATGTGACATTTTGCAGTGGTTAAATCGTGAATCAATGACTTACAATTAGTGTGTCATGCGAGATCATCAGTGCTGCAGGAAATTGCTCAAATTCACTTAAATAGTCTGGAAATGTATCTTTGCTCATCACTCTATGACAGCGACGTATCGTGACAGGCAGAACAATTAAAATGCTCGTAAATAACTGGATGACAAATTGGCAATTAACCTGTGGACACTTTTTTGAAGAAAAAAAAATCATGGTAAATTGTGCGTGTTGACTCAACAATGGTTGGGAAACTTAAATCATAATGTGGCTTTTCATCCAACATACCCGAGGCACTCACATACAGACATTATGTGCCCCCTGTAAACCTTGATTCTGTACACGCCTTCAATTGTAAAATTGTCTGGGTAAGGTCCTTTTTGTTGTGTTGCTGATGCGCAAAGTAATAAGTTGATATGTTTATGGCTTAATTGGCTCATATCCTCCACAAACAGCATTGTGATCATTCTAAGTGGCTACTCCTGAGCTGGCCAACTCAACCTGATTTCACATAAAAAAAACGACACTACGTGGTTTAAAACAAATTCATGTGGTCAGAAAGGTTTATCAATTTGGCGTGGTAACAACTGCAACGCGGTTAAAAAGTTTAGAAACACATTCCTTGTTGGCTACACGTTAACTTCCTACAATTGTGACAAACGATATCCCACCCCGCTTTCCATGACGAGCGCTCCGATTGGCTGATGGCCTGTCAATTATGCACATTAACCCAATAGCAATAGAGACAGCAGGCTGACACGCCCAACAACATCCACCCAACAAGTTTCCTGACGAGCTGGCTGCTGGCTACTGGCTACCTCTCGAGATCGAATTGACAGCCACGGAACACGTCCGTTTAGCGTCACTTCAGCACACATTAAAGCACTTACATTAAAAGGGTTGACGCCAGCCGGCTCGGCGAAGGGGTTGTCATCAAACGCCGACATATTTCTTCAAGACTCTCGGTGATTCAAACCTCTGTGAGCGGGTAATAAAGAGCCAACTCCTCACCGCCACTGAAATTGCGTCCTCAACCCACTTCCTCGACTCGAGTGTAGATCGCATGCGCACACTGGCAGTTGCGTGATGACGTCAACGTCACACTGCCACGCACAATCCAGGTGGCGCGAACACGGGTTACATTAAAGAGACCAAACTTGTCATGCCAGTAATCATGCAAATTCAAGGTCATTAAGACGCACAAAGAACTGGGTTAATTTGAATTAGGGATAATAGATGAAAATTCATGACACGGGAAGAAAACGTAAATGACAAACACAGTCAAAGAGCGCGCGTGGGATTTCAAATAAAGTATTATATGACATAGACACAGAAAAAGACGGGTAAAAATTAGCCTTAATTATCAAAATTTGTTCATTGCTACTTTGTACATTGCTAATGGAAATTTAATTAATACTGTTTTATATTTATGTTTAGTTGCCATTCATGTTCGGTTTAGCACTTATAACAGCACTCTTGGCTACAATTTTTTTACCTCCTCTGTCCACCTCTGCCTCCGAGTAAAAATATTTTTTTGTTTCGTGCAATGTGACTTGGCACAAACAGACGCTTTTACACCGAAAGTCGCTCGGCCGTGCGTGACGTCACAGCTTGAGTGACAGCTCGGTCGCCGTCATGGAGGAAGTAAGAGGTGAGGTTCTCATCTCCTCTACAACTGAGTTCAACCATTCAATCACTCGGTCGATGCGTTTTAAATCCGTCAAGCTAATTGGATTGTGTAAAACGAAAAGTGCACATTTTGACAGAATGTTACGTTCGCTCACTGGGTAGCTAGTTTGCTAGCTAGCCTCTGTTATGTCCCCGTGAAGTAACCAGATACTTTTTTGTTGGTTTGAAACAACCGCGAGGTCAATGAACGCAGACACTGTAATGTGTAAAGAGAACACTGTGCATTGTGCTCAAATCTGCTTAGTCGTGTTTTTTCCCCCTCTGTCTAATACCGCAGCCCCGCTGCGGCTTGTCGCTGCAACACACATAGGCGCTTTTTTAGTTTTACCTTTAAATGAACGTCTGCTTAAAATGACATCGAAGCCAAAGTGACTCTCGATACCAGCGTGCTAATAATCGGATAGTTACCTCGGTTTACGACGCAGTTACGTACGTATGTGAATTATGCACGTAGGTCGGAACGCTCCGGCATCTATAACGAATTAGGGAAGTCATAATTACAGTAAATATGGGTACATCCGTTTAAACCACACAATAGTGACGATTATGTGAAAAACACCAAGTATGGCGGTAACTGAGTGCCATGTATTGTTAGTTGTATTTATTTTTTTACCACTATATTACAATCTTCTGGTTGTTGTATTGTTGGGGCCCAGAAAGCTGCATTTGTAGCACCAAAAGGTTGTGTTCTGAACAACACTCTGTTTTCCCGCTTGCTTCCGTTTTAGTGTTTCCACTGACCTGTGCTGTGCAAAACTATGCATGGGGAAAAGTGGGCCTAGACAGCGAAGTGGCCAAACTGGTGCTTGGCGGGGACCCGTTGGCTGTCATCGAAGATGGCAAACCTTACGCTGAGGTAGGCTACGCGGAATACAGTCGAGACAATATGGCCGTGACCTCTGCTGCTCTTTATTTAGCACCCGAGCAGCCCTGTGGGGGGTTCGCATGAAGGTCATCAGTTCAGTTTACCTAGCGCATTGACATTTTCACGCTGTACGGGCGACATTGCCACATGATGGCACTTTGAATTATGTTTTACAGGGCCATGGTGCTGCATTCTAAGTATATATATATATGACTCCCAAACAAGGCGCTTTGAAAGTGCACTAGTCAGCGTAACCCAAGCGCGCTCGGATCATGGTCCTTTTTGCCTCGTTCCAGCTGTGGATGGGCGCCCACCCAAAGGGCGACGCCCAGATTAAAGACAACCGTATCGCGCAAACCACACTGGGTCAATGGATCGCCCACTTCCCTGCATGCCTGGGCTCCAAGGTCAAGGACACCTTTCAGGGCCAGCTGCCTTTCCTCTTCAAGGTCCTCTCCGTTAACACCGCCTTGTCCATACAGGCTCACCCCAACAGGGTGAGTACGCACACACAAATTAGCATCTTCTGAGGTAAGCTTAGCCATGATTCTGGGGGACGTTCCTGGCTCGGAAAGAACCCGCGGACTATTTTCCGTCTTCCATTTAGGAGTTGGCTGCTCGTCTTCACGCTCAGTTTCCGGAGCACTACCCGGACAACAACCACAAACCAGAGATGGCCATCGCTCTCACACGCTTCCAGGGCCTCTGTGGCTTCAGGCCGGTGGAGGAGATCCTCAGCTTCCTCAAGTGTAAGTGCGATGAGAATTTTCAGAACCAACCAAACAAAAACACACCTTGTTTATGTCACGCATCAGCCGTCCCGGAGTTCCGCGCTCTGGTGGGCAAGGAAGCGGCCGAGGAGCTGCGGAGCGGCGCAGGCGACGCCAGCTGCACCAGGCAGGCGCTGAAGAAGTGCTTCACCAGGATGATGAACTGTGAGAAGAAAGTGTTTGTGGATCAACTCAACATGCTGGTCAAAAGAGTCACTGAAGAAAGTAAGCAAAATTACCGACGAAATGATCGGACCCAAGCGTCGTTACGAGCGTCTCGTGCGTTTGCATAGGCTCGGCGGGCAAGGACACGGCAAGCAGTAACGGCGAGCTGCTGCTCCGCCTTCACTGCCAGTACCCCGGCGACATCGGCTGCTTCTCCATCTACTTCCTCAACCACGTGCTCTTGGAACCCAACCAGGCCATGTTCCTCGGAGCTAACGAACCTCACGCATACCTCTCGGGAGGTCGGTAGGAGCTTCGGCGGCTTTCTGCTCCATTTTCGTCATTTTTTTATTTCGCTATCAGATTGCATCGAGTGCATGGCGTGCTCCGACAACACGGTGAGAGCCGGCCTGACCCCGAAGTACATCGACGTCAACACGCTGTGCGAGATGCTCAACTACAGCCCGAGCCCTTCCGCCGCCAAGATTTTCCCGCCGGTTCAGGACGCCTCGGACCCTTGCGTCACCGTCTACGACCCACCCGTGCCGGACTTCACCGTCATGAGGATACAGGTGAAAGAAAATGATGGAGAAGTCCTTAAAGTAAAAGTTGAAACATCTGTGGCTTCTGCAGGTGACAGCCTCCGTCAAGCAGTACACGCTGGCGCCCGTGGACAGCGCCAGCATCCTTCTGGTTATCGAAGGCGACGCCAGCGCCACCTCACCCGCAGCACCGTCTGACGTCAGCCTGAAGCGGGGCAGCGTTTTGTTTGTGTCGGCCAACGAGAGCGTGATACTGCACGTGGCCTCTCCATCGGGTTTGACCATGTTTCGGGCCTGCTGCCTCCTGTAGGAGCAGTCGTGACCTCACAGCAAATTGTGGCGCTTAGACAAAGAAAGTGCCACTTGCACAATAGTTCAACCACTTGAAAGGCAACCCGTCCACCACCGCTGTCCAAAATACAGTCCGGGGGCTATTTGTGGCCCGATGGCTATTTTTAGCGGTATACAGCATGTACTAAAAATAACATTTGTCTCATCCTGCATTTCCTCACCATTCATCCAACACAATATGGTTCAAAGCACAGTACAGTATATTCTGGAACTCCAGATTTTTATATCACGTCAAACAGGGTTAATTCATTTCTTTGGCTGTGAAAACATTTCTGCGTTCTGCGCCAATGTGAATACCAAGAATTAGGAAATTAACGGAAGGCTGAAACGCATTCACAGTGGTGCAGAACGATGCGAATGGGAATTAGAATCTCAATCATGGTTTCAATTTGACCAAAATGGGAAAACATGACTACACAAAGTTGAAACGTGTTTAGAAATAAAGATAATTGCCGAAACAAAGGATTCTAGAGCTTACACGCTGATTCTCACGCAACAGTCGAACGTGAATGCTGAAACACTGGTACAAGAAATGCAACATTTACACTGGTAGAGGATGCGGAACATGTTCAACACGTTTCCTTGTGTTAACTCTGTTGAGGAATGCAGAATGGCGTTCAGAATGCGTGCATGAAGAATGCAAAAAATATTTACTGTACGACAAAATGCACCGGAAACGCCAACGCTCTACTTCAGTCTTTGTAATTGCTGTGAATTAAGCCGTGTTTCCAGTTGGATCATCCAAGCTTGTGATGAGATGCTTGATGCATGTCTCATACATGTACCTTTGGATGACTGCACTGAGAATTGACTAGTCCTCCACTGCTAAATACTTCCTGTTCAATATCATCGACTGTGGAACCTCCAAAGTGGAGCACAAGCCAGCTAACTTCAAAGTTGTCCTCATTACAAAACTACTTATAAACATTACGTAACATTCAAGGGCTAAAACGATGAATGCAATAGTTAAGATTTTCACTGGCTCCCACGTCACTCACCAGGCCAGGCCCCACCCACCCACCAAAGCCACACACACTCAAAGTCCCCAATATTATGGAGTAGAATGTGAGGCTGGCGCCCTCAAGTGGTCAGCGATAACAATGGCACATTGCGTTGTTAAATAGTGTCATGTCTAGAAAGTTTGACAGCTGCAGCCCTCATTCTTAACATTTTTGACTGTAATACAAATGTAAATAATCAGAATCAGCTTTATTGACCAAGTTTGTGCATGCCAAACAAGAATGACAGATGATAACAGAACTTACCTTTTATGCAGTAAAAAAAAGTTCAGTTTGTCAAGTTCCACAGTGCCACTTCTATGGTTATCATCACATGCTTCCTCTTTGGGGGTTCTATTGCAAGCAAAAAAAACAATTACAGGAAATATTTGCTACTGGAGGAAACAAAAAAATCCAACAAAGCATGACCGAAAAGGGCAAATGTTTTAGTTAAAAATGCTGCATCAAGTTTGATCATATTTTAACGTTTAGTATATTTGGTCCTTGTCAGAACATGAGATGTACTTGAGATGTATTTTCCGATCCTTCTGTTCTACTTCCTGTTACCTATGGCCAAGAAGTGCACTTTGTTCTAACCAGCTGCAAGTTTTTATTTCACTACTGATGTTTTGATTACCGCTGGATGTCGTTTTCCGCATGCTCCAGTCAAAATGTTTTGCCCGCATTGTTTGATCACCAAATGTTGTCACTGTCAACTAAACGTTTTCTTTCATTGTAGCTTAGCTTTTCAGTCACGGGTTTGTTAGCAATCTGATTTGCACTTTGCACGCTCAAAGGCAATTTTAGGCTTCTTTTTGTTGTTGTTGTTGTTCAAAGCATTCTGGAGCAAAGCCTTGCTGTCGCATGGGAACTGCAGAAAATGTTAACGTCAAAGTGATTCAATAAAAGCTTTGCGCTGTCACTTGACTGTTGGTGTAAAGTTTTATATTGTTTCTTTTTTTTCCTGACTGCCAGTGGGCCCATGAGCAAAGCCATTGTTTGCTGGATCGCCTGCAAACAAAACATTTTAAGAGCCAGTAAAAAATATTTATTAGATTTATTTGGCAGTAGAAAAATAATGTCACGGAGTTCATCTGAGTATGAGATGACTTTAGAAATTTGGTCACCAATGTCAACGCTAAGTTCTGTGGCGTTATGCCGCGCTCCCATCAATATTCTTGACTGATTGTTCCAGGTGCTGCCAAAGGAGGCGCTGTCCTGGCAGCAGGCGCCCGCCTTTGGGAGCTCTGCTCAATTCGTCGGCAGCAGCGACCTTCTTCACGTCACTCAGACTGAACGTATAGTGTGCCACCATCTCCGGCTTGGGTTGCAGCACATAGTAAAGCTTCTGCAAAGAGAGCACGTCCTCAAAAGCGTCGTGAGCATTGTAGTTCATGCCCATCAACTCCTTCACTAAGTACTCCTGCTTGAAGCTGCGCATGCCGCAATCCCTCAGCACCTCCCGGGCCAAATGCAACGTGTCCACGTAGCCGGCGACTGACGCATCGAACTGCGCTCGAAGGCCCGTCTCATCCAGGGCTCGGGTCAGAGGTCGGCAGTCGAAGCGGCGGATGTTGTGGCCCGCCAGCAGGGGGCGATGGAGCCTTTGAAGGAAGGCGAGGAAGGAGAGCAGCACCTCCCGCAGGGGGCTGGTGGGCACGGGGCGGCCGTGGAGGTACAGCCGCCGTCGGCGCACAGTGAGGCCTGTCACCCTGGCGGCGCCCGGTTCCATTCGACAGCGAGGGACTGTGTAGAGGTTGAGAGAGCAGCCTCCGCTCAGCGCCGCCAGCTGGACCAGCTCGCACGTTGGCCCTGATGGTGACACTTAAATAATGTCCAATGCTGACTGGCCAAAAGCATGCCTCAACCTTTAAAGCCACATACTTTGTGGTGCTATTACAATACAATGGGCTCCAGCTAACAATTATTTTAATATTGGCAAAATCCGAATTATTTTGTCAGTTTATCAATGAATCAATAGTTCCTCCACTTGGTTGATTGGCATTGTGGTTTAAACAATGTTTTTTTAAAGCAATTAAGTAATTTTAAGCAATTACATGATTAATCGATGGGATAATTCAAAGAATACTCAGTTCTATTACTTCAGATTAATCCTACAGAAATTTTGAAATAATTTTCTGATTCCCATTAAATTGGATTATTGCATGGTCATGGAGTAAATCAAACTTGGAAGTCATAGTAGCGTTGTAGCTCTAAAGATTTCCAACTTGAGGGTTTATCCTAAAAACTAACACAGAGTCAGCATTTCGACTTTTACCACAGTCATTTTGTACCTAAGTTTCTGTCGTACTTTCTTTCCACCTTACCCAGTCCAGTTGTCTCTAAATCGAAGAACACAATCGGCTGCTGAGAGGAGCCATCTGCCCCCGACGTCTCCATCGTGTTTGTCAACGTTGCTCCGAAACGTTAACGTTCAAAAGCTTAGAACTTGACTCGTCATAAACGTTATTAAGTATTCGGCGTGTACAGAAGGTCCGCCAGAGCAGAATTTAAAAGTCCTCTTCTTCATCTATTCTCCGCCGTTGATTCAAAGAAAAACAATCGGTCGCCCTCTAGCGGCAAACAAGTGAAACTCAGTCTCCAGATTCAGATTCCCGTATGCTGTGTAACAAAATCTACTCCCCTAAACAATCATCCTATTTTTTGTCTTCCTTTTAAAAAAGATAATGTAAAGAAAACTGATTAGAAACACTTGAATAGGTCAAATAAAAAGTAAAGCTCAGTGGCCTAGTGGTAGAGTGTCCGCCCTGAGACTGGAAGGTTGTGGGTTCAAACCCCGGCCGGGTCATACCAAAGACTATAAAAATGGGACCCATTGCCTCCCTGCTTGGCACTCAGCATTAAGGGTTGGAATTGGGGGGTTAGATCACCAACTGATTCCCGAGCGCGGCACCGCTGCTGCTCACTGCTCCCCTCTCCCCCAGGGGATGGATTAAAATCACACGGGGATGGGTTAAATGCAGAGGACAAATTTCACCACACCCAGGTGTGTGTGTGACGATCATTGGGACTTTAATCTTTAATTTTAAACTTTAATCTTTAAAATATCGCGTCAGGAAATGTGTAAAAATGTGTTAGCAAGAGGAGCAAGATAGGTACAATGAATATAATAATTTTTTAATCCAGTTTTGAAAATGATATAAAGATCAATCATAGCAATGCATATACAAATATAGTTTTCAAAATTCATATATTTGCTTCGTTCGTCACCTACAAGACATATAAAAGCTCTTTAAATGAAATGATCACAAATCACAAAGTCAATTATAAATGAAAAAACAAAGCATCTAATTTCAGTCGTGAAGTGTTTGTGTCCCAACTTGAAAGTTGTGGGTTCAGTTATCAATCTAGTGTCCTTTTCAGTGTCAATACTGTCAGCCAGTGGCGTAGCCAGGAATTTTTCCAGTAGGGGCGCACACCCACAGGAAAAAAAATCGAACATCACCCACGCCGTTCGCTGATCGCTAAAACAACATCCGGGTCCGGGAGGCAAACGGTGAATGGATAACATCGCGCACATAGAATAGCGCAAGCACATTCGCGCAAGACCGAAAGAAAAAAACGGCATGAAAATGAAGAATCGAAAAAGCTCGATTTTTTTCAACCGGGGCGCCGCCCCGGCTCGCCCCGGCTTGGCTACGCCAGTGCTGTCAGCTAATAAAAACCATAGACAAATATAAAAGGACTTTATGTCCGATTAAATTACATATAGCAGGAAAACGTTTCAAACTATTATATTTCACCACTTGTGGGAACCCTAATATTGCATAATTGCCATTTTGGGCAAGAAAAAAGTGACAAGCTTTTGCAGGCTGTAGAACATGACATGAGGCCAAAAGGCCTTGAGTTTGTCACTTGTGCTGTATTTGGTCCACAGAAGTCTGGAAATAAACCACCGGGCCACGTTGAAAAGCCACTGACGTTCAACTCACGCCATACCGTGTGTCAGCGTTACCCACGGCTGTTTCTCAGTTCTATTTTTATAAATTATGATTTTTGGCATCAAAAATGCTTTCAGAGTATTTTTTGTTATTCTATAGGTTGAGGCAAAAAAAAAACCCTAGCGGCAAACTTACTATTCTGCTTGGCATGTTTCTTAAAAAAAATGTTTTCTTCACTTTTTGGTCAGGAAATTTTGAAATTCAAGTCATGCAATTAGGGAACTGAAAATTGTGACAAGCAAAATATAGGGGAAAAAATGCTGATTATAGATGAGGAAAATGCAATTTGGTTACAGATTTCTTGCCAAAGTAGCATAAAGCAGACACACGATTTGATTAGTGAGCGCCCAAAAGTGACGTGGCCAACTGGATCTGACCTCCAGGGCTTAGATAGGAAGTGTGCTCTAGATCAAGCAATTCAACACGACATTCCTGCCCGGCTTCCACACCTGAAACAGCTCCTGCAGCATCCTGGCATCCTCCAGTGCGTTGTGGGCGTCGTAGGATTTCTCCAGGAAGTACTGCACCATGTACGCCAAGGAGTAGCTATAGAAATTGCGGAACATCCTCTTGCTGAGCAGAAAGGTGTCCAGGTATGCGAACACGACACTCTGAAACGGGTGGAGGAGGGAGAACTCCCTCAGCACCCGGTTCAGGACGGGCGCGTCAAAGCGGTTGGCGTTGTGGGCGGCTAGGTACAGCGGCCCACAGAAAGAGGACAGGAACTCCATGAAAGAATCGAGAGCCTGGCGGAGTGGGACGGTGTCCATGGGTTTCCCGTGGCGGAAGAGACAGCCGTTCGCCAGCGAGAAACCCGTTACGTCGCTGGCCTCCTTGGTGAGTGCGCAGCGGGGGACGACATAGGTGTTGAAGACCCGTCTGTTGCAGACGGCCGCGATCTGGATGATATCGCACTTTTGAGTGTCTGCGGGAAAGGGAGAGAACATATATTTCGTTTTACGGAGTTTACCAGAAAAAAGATGCACGTGCGCTTCATTGAAGTTAGCTTCAACCAAGACCAACTCATTTATGCTATCATCATTAAAGACTAAACTGTCTTCAATAAGTACAAAAAACACATGTTAGTTTTACCTATAACTAAATTGTTTGCAAAAATTAAATTGACACTATTTAAAACAAAGTACAATCAACGAGAACAGTGAGACTGCCAATGTGTGGTTAAAGCACCACAAGGGGTATGACAGCACTCTCTAGTCGTATATTAAAGATTCACAGAAACAAATATGAAAAAACTAAAATGAAGTCAATAAAAGGAAAACATTCGAATAACTTTTTTGTTTAACACAAACAGCACTTTTTTAATTAGTCGGACAACTTTGCGAGCTTGTAAGCTATTCACGGTAAAAGGTTTGAGAACTACGTACTATAAAGATTTTATTTTGGTTTTATTTTTTCCACACAAGGGTGGGTGGCAGTGCCGGCTCTACGCAGGGGCAAGAGGGGGCAACGCCCCCTCAAACAGATGTCCTGCCCCCTCGAATCAAATTTATTGAAGTGAAAAATCCGCTGATAGAAACACACGTTAATCAGCCCCCTCTCTTCTCTCATGTCGGTGCAGTGTGTGTCCTCCCTCACACAGCCTGCTGTCAGGACTCCGCGCCCCTCCGTAAACATCCAATCACTGTGAGTATGCAAATGAGGCAAGACGCAGCCAGAGAGTGTCAAGTTACAGTCAGCGGTAGGAGTTGGAAGAAGCAGTAAAAACTCCACTAAACTCGTCGTAGCGACCCGTGATATAACTAATGATTAACGACAACTCAAATAATAGTTAATATAACATTCATATTATATGTCCCCCCCCCCTGAGAGATTGCCACCTTATTGTGGTCAGGGGGTTTGCGTGCCTAAGAGCTATACCAGCAGAAGCTTTAATCTTCAGGTGGGACACCCAAGCTGGACAGGTCTTAGTGTAGAGGCCTGACAGAGTGCAACCCACTTCTCCAGGTTGAGATCTGGACACACAGCTAACAACTGCCGTGAAGAAAACACTAACAGTGTTAAAAATGTGTAAAAACTGACTGCCCCCTCTTATGTGCATTCCTAGAACCGGCCCTGGTGGGTGGTCCTTTGTGATGTCACAGTTGTTGGCAGACAGTTATAAAATAAAGACGTGTTCCTCACTTCTGCCACAGTATTTTAAATAAATAAGAGCTGGGGTGTTTGACGCTGATAGCAAAGTCATCAAGTAGATTTTTGTGCCATACCCAGTCCAGTTGTCTCCAGATCAAAGAAAACCACCGTGTACGACATCTACAGAAAAATTAAAAGAAATCACACGACAATGTCAACACGACGTTTAAAAGCACCATAAGAACTTCATCAACTCACCGTGAAGAAACGTCTCGCCTTCGACTGCCGCCGAGCCAGTGTCCAAATTGCAGCTTTTATAGCCCGCTGCGTCAAAGTCAACTTTCGTTTACGAGGAAGAGGGCCGTTTCCCTTTCCTTTCTCCCTCGAGTTGGACGCCCACACAGGGAGAGCCCCCGCTCGCTCGCGTTTTTGTTTTCCTCTCAACAGCCGACTTTTCTCCTGGGTTCCCTTTAGTTTCGCTTTTTGTCGCGGTGCACAACGGGAAATGAAGTCCAGCTGCATTCCCAAAAGGAGCGAAGGGACATTTGATTAGGTACACCATCACCATATAACGCGATGGCGACGGCATACTTTGCACTTCAAGACATGATATCGAGAGTTTACTAAACTCATTTTATCGTGGGCCGCATTTTAGTCATAGCTTCTTTCGGAGGGCCATTATGACTGTCAACCCAAATAAATGTATGAGCACCTCATATTATATACAGTAAAAGCTACAAAACAAACTGACAAATAACTCGTTTTCAAATCAGACGAGTTAAAACTGGTCAAATATTTTTAAAAAAACATTAAAAGTGAAGACAATTTGCAACTCTAGTAATGACACACGAATTTGATGCACAATTTGTCTTCGCAGGCCACATAAAATTATGTGGCGGGCCGTATCTGGCCCCCGGGCCTTGAGTTTGACACCTGTAGTGTAGAGTGGACACGAAAACGGGGAAACGAAAGAGAAAATGGCGAGAATGTCGGGGGAAATGAAAGAGAATGGAGAAAATGTCGGGAAATGAAAGAGCGAGAGAGAGAGAGAGAGAGAGAGAGAGAGAGAGAGAGAGAGAGAGAAATAGAGAGAAAGAGATAGAGAAATAGAGAGTGTTGCGTTTTGTTCAAGATGTCCGTCATCGAGCAAGGAAAACAAAGATGTGTTGTAATAGTTGGTTCTTTATTTGCAAGATCTTGGGTTGTCTCACGGCAGTCTGTACACAATGCACTTTTAAGAAAATGAAACAACAACAACAACGTCATAGTTCCGGTCAGAAGGCTTTTTAGGGAACCCACAAGCAGGAATCCGGAAGAGAAGAAAAGGGAGGGGGAAAGAAGGAAAACATATCCTCATAAGACAGACATTTGTTCTATTATCACCTGAATGTCTTGTTATCTACTGAATGTTTCGTATCTATGTGTCATGAAGTTAATGAGCTGTGCCTTACGTGTAATGGAAAATTACCAGCTCTGCGTGCCGTGTCTGTTCTCTGATGGAGCAACTATGTTTGTATAAATTAATAAGAGTATTTACACATTGATATGATAAAGTATACAAGTTTGTATAAACTAATAAGAGTATGTGCACATTGCTGTTGCTCCCTCTTCGAGAGAAAGAGAGCGAGAGCGAAAACGAAAGCATATTGTCACTAGTCAGCCAGCAATGACGTCATCCATCTCAGCCATAAAAGGACACCCTTTCATTTGCTTTGAAATGCATTGCGTACATGATCAAAATGCAACCAGAGTATTATCTGTAGTCAAGCAGCAATGATGCAGAACATGTCTTTATCTCGTGAAAAGCTTCTGCTGGGGTCATCTCTGCAAACTGGTTCCAGCAAGTTGCAGAGTCGGTCTTATCTCTATCTTCACAATGGTCAGCAAGCAGATGTTGACACTGTAGCACAACTCAAGGTTACAGCCAGCACAGGCAAAAGTCAACACTTGAAAATAATCATAAAATAAGTTGTCAACCTTATCACCAATGTGTGATTGAAATACTGTTGCAAAGTTATTCAGATGTTCTGAGGTCTGGTGTCACAGGAAATGAGCTGTGTTGGTAAATATTTGTGGGTCAGAGTTCAGTGACCAGCTAACCCTAAATCTTTGGCTTTCTGACATCTACAAAGAGAGCACTAAAACCATTACCTGGGTGTGGAATTAAGAAAGAAATGATACTGGAACTATCCACACAAGTTATTGGCAGTTTTTGTTTCATTTTTTCACCAACCACGTTGAAAAGTTTCTTTACAAGAATATGTTCTATGTGAAGCAACAAAGTAACGACCCTCACGGTGGATCGTTTTTTTTTCCTTTCCAAGAGGAGCCCGCCTGATACGGTGATGTCATTTCCTCAGTGCGAGGCAAAACGGCTGCACTCCTGACTTGGATTTTTATGCTTAATTCAATTTTGACAAACGCCGTATTGCGCAGAATATCGTGTTTAGACTACGTGAGGTGCATAAAACAATGCCCAGAACATTTTTGACATGACAGATTTTCTGGAAAGAACAAATCCAATTAACAAGAAACATTTGATTTACTTTGTTAGGTTACGGATTTTAGCTATTGATCTGACTCCAAATTATGATCAACACTTAACACATGAATTGCTATGTCCTAATCCACACACTGGCGCACCAAACAATTTTGCGACTTTGTTCTGTCAAAGAGAAGACCAATAGATCAATCAGACCGAATTTACCAATTGTTTATTCCTGACAAAGCAAGCTAATACAGGCGTGGGTTCCGGGGCCCTCACACTAAAGCTCGTGTGTTTTTGTGACCATCAAGGAACAACACATTCTTCCGGATTGCCCAGTTATAAAGAAACACAATATGAATATTCAAGCATGCAAAACATTGTGTGATGATTGGTCGATGGCCATCTCCTCCCCGTCTGGGTGTTATTGCTGAGTGCAGGTGTCCGGCCTCAGCTGTCTGGCGGTTGGGTCCGACCACCAGGACGAGGTGTTATTCTCGTTCCTCAGCGGCCTCGAGATGTTTTTGACAGCTGTACGTCATCCTGCTCTCGCCTGACCGATGATGTATCCTGTGTACACAACACTTCGGAGAAAACAACTTGGTGCAGCTGTCTGCACACTTCCTCACTTTCCGGTTCATCAAATGCTTTGCATAAGTACAGCCACTACTGAAGATTATATTGATGTGATTATATATATGTCTAACGTAGCCTTTAATAAAATGTTTGCAAACTGCTAAAAAGCACGTTTCCCTTTAACTTGAACAAGAAAATGATGTGGTGGGATGAATCTGCCCATTGAGACCTTACATTATTATTATTATCATTTACATACTATTTTTTTCCTCTATAAAAAATAATGTGAAAAAATAGAAATTCAATTATAGTTAAATCTTTTGATATTCATTACGGATTGAGATGAATCTGCCCCTCGAGACCTTACATTATTATTGTTTTATTATTATTATTATTATTATTTACATACTTTTTGTTCTCTATAAAAATAATGTAAAAAATTATGATATTCATTACATGGTGGGATGAATCTGCCCCTCAAGACCTCACATTATTATTACTGTTGTTGTTATTATTATTTAAATACTTAAAAATAATGTAAAAAAAAAAAAAAGAAATTCAGTTATAGTTAAATCTTTTGATATTTTTATTCATGATCTCTTACAAAAATGATGTGTTGTAACCTGCCCCGTGTCTTGAGTTTGACACTATGGGTAGATCATGGAATCCAGAATGGTATCCCAACTTGGGTTCCAAACGTTGTAGAGGTCCTGCAGCACCTCGGCCTGCTCCAGCGCGTTGTAGGCGTCATAGTCGTAGCCGTTGCCCAGGTGGCGCCACACCAGGTCATGCAATTTGTGATTACGGCTATCCTCCTGCTGATCAGTAAGGTATCCACGTAGCAGGCCACCACGCTGCGGAACTTCTGCAGGAGGGAGAACTTGGCCAGAATCCTGCTGAGGACGTGGACGTCAAAGCAACTGGCGTTGTGGGCCACCAGGTACACGGGCTCCTGGAAAGAGGCCAGGAAATCGATGAAGGAGGTGAGAGCCCAGTGGAGTGACACGGTGGGCATCGCTTCCCCATAGCGAAAGAGAAGGCCGTTGGCCACGTAGAAGCCCGTGACCCCCGACGCGCCCCTGCTGATGCGGCAATCGGGGACAATGTAGGTGTTGAAGGTTTGCTCGTCACAAACGGCTCCGATCTGGACAATATCGCACACCTTGCTGTCTGCGGACCAAAAAGGCATGTTAGCTTCACTAAATTGTCTTCAATGTATACAAAACAGAAGATGTAAATGTGACAAAATATCAAAGAGAATTGGGCCTAAACACAAGTACGGTTGAATACGTTCATAGAGGTGATGACGACACAGGTGGACTCCGATCATTTAACTCAACGTTAGATCATTCAGAAATAATTAAGGAACTACTGGAGTAACTGCACTAAGAGAAAAAAAAGGGGAGGGGGGTGTGAAGAATTCCATATGCCCTACTTTTCCTATCTATTTGTAAATAAAAGTTTAAAATATACATTTCATTCCACTTTACAATTGTGTCCATTTTACTGTTCTTTCACAAAAAAACATCAATTGTATCCTTTCACCTGAAATGTAGCAAAAGATCAAATAAAGTGGGCTGATACTTTTGCAAGGCATTGTAAAGACAGCTGCCTGCATCATAATGATAGACAACATGGACCAATGGGCGCTGCTTCCGAATTGTGGACTAGTCTCGACGATAGAAGGAAAGAAACCAAGAGGGGGAAAAAATCACCGTCGGACTCATGTGCACTGGCTTGCTCCTGTCGCCGTGGGGCTCCGTTAAATAAGTTTGAAATGAAATATGGGACACTTAAATGAAGGCGCAGTCGACGAAATTTGTTACAACCGAACAAAAATTATTTTGGCTCATAAATTCTAAGAACATCAACTGATAAAGACGATGGAGTACGCATCATCATTCCGCCCAAAGATGTCGAGTACATAACTCGTAAAACGTCTGTCTGAGATAAAACGAGATTGACATTAGTTAAATGTTTTTAAATGCCATTAAGTTACATACTCAATCCAGTTGTCGCCAAATCAAAGAAAACCGAAGTCATCTGCAAAAGACGATATCAAATACAGAGACAGTGACAGTCGCATCATCGTGTAAATTAAAACATGATAAAATGAAAAACATGGCTTTTAAAAGGGCGGCTCGTTGGCGCACTCACAGTTAGGAGGGTGCGGGTTCGATTCCACCTCCGGCCCTCCCTGTGTGGAGTTTGCATGTTCTCCCCGGGCCCGCGTGGGTTTTCTCCGGGCACTTCCTCCCACATCCCAAAAACATGCTTGGTAGGTCGATTGAGCACTCCAAATTGTCTGTGAGTGCGAGTGCGTATGGTTGTTTGTCTCTGTGTGCCCTGCGATTGGCTGACAACCGGTTCAGGGTGTCCCCCGCCTACTGCCCGATGACGGCTGGGATAGGCTCCAGCACGCCCGCGACCCCCGTGGGGACTAAGCGGTACAGAAAATGGATGGATGGATGGCTTTTAAAAGCAACGTTATAAGCTCGGCAACTCACCGTGATAAAGCGTCGGGCAACCGCTGTTATCTTTCGCTTTCGTCGCCGGTGCATGCTGGGAAATGGAGTCCAGCGCTCCTCCTTCGGCGCAGCCGCATTTCACGCGCCAGAAGACACTTTATTAGGCACACGCGCCGTCTAAATTGGGCGGTCTACTTAAAAAATGTCCAATTAAAATACATTTCCCCTGCGACATATCACTATGGAATTTATGAGGCGCATTTCATTTCTATTTTTTCTCGTATAAACATTATTTTGTGTGAAGTGAAATTAACAAATATAACTGAACTGTACTTGGGATGCGTTTCTTTTAAACGCCACTAGAGGGAGTCTGCGTAGCACTGGTAGTGGTTTTCGTATCACTGATAAAAGAGTAAAATAAGAAAACATATTATTTTTTGAAAATAAGTGTATCATCATATAGTCGTCTTTAAAAATATTCATATTATTTTTGGAAAATAAGTGTATCATCATATAGTCGTCTTCAAAAATATTTCTTTTATCTTGCATTTTAAATTATTCACCTATTTTGTGTGCTAAATTATTATCGTTATTTTTTATGGATTTTTTTGGTTAAAAAAGAAATTGATGAAACGTTTGGACACCTGTCGTATCCACACGAGTAAGTTCGCGGAGGACCAGCCCACCCACAAAACCGGTGACAACAGAATCCCAGGATCTTGACAGGTTTTCTGCCGCAGTGTAAAGAAAAGAAACATGAAGTAGGCACACTTGAGTTGCTTTACTGAGATTTCAAAAAGTGACATTATGTGCTGGTTCTGACCACCAGGCCTCGAGTTTGACATACTACGAGGTGATCATGGAATTCCACACATCATTCCACTTTGGGTTCCACACGTAAAAGAGCTCCTGCAGCACCTTGGCTTGCTCCAGCGCGTTGTAGACGTCAAAGCGCTTGTGCAGAAAAGTGTGCACCAACGCTTTCAATTTGTGACCACACTCATGTTGGAATCCCCTGCTGAGCAGCCAGGTGTCCAGATAGCAGGGCACGAGACTCTGCAAATTGCACAGGAAGGAAAACTCTGCCAGTAGCCTTCCAAGGATGGGGGTGTCAAAGCGCTTGGAGTAGTGAGCCGCCAGGAACACGGGCCTCTGGAAAGAGGCCAGGAAGCGGAGGAAGCAGGCGAGAGCTCGCTGGAGCGGGACAGTGGGCATTTCCCGCCCGTAGCGGAACAGACGGCCGTCCTCCACAGTGAAGCCCGAGCGTGTGCGGGTCGCGCTGCTAATGCGGCATCGGGGGATAACGTAGGCGTTAAAGGTCCTCTGGCCACAAGCCGCCCCGATCTGGATGATGTCACATTTGTTAGTGTCTACGGACAAAAGAGAGTCCAAAGGTTAGTTCCACTTTGGGCTCAATCGCTCAGCTGTTATCTTGAGAATCTCGGACCTAACCGCAAATGCTCCTCTGAAATTGTTCATGCAGGTGATGAGGAGCTTAATTATGAAGTCTAAAAAGCATTTTGTTTGACATTTGACAAAAAAAATGAATCGCTATTAACGGCAGAAGCTTCATCATGCCATCACACTTGAGGAGGAAAGTGGAATGACCAAGTCAAGCAGCAGACCTTAACCAAATCAAGCTTACATCTTACCTCCTGAAGAGGAGAAACCCCCCAAAAGATTTAAAAAGATTGTCAGGTATTGCTATTTTTGTGAGAAATCAACTTTTTTATGGGATATCTTGCATAAAAACGAAGGACTGTGGTTGTGAGCTGTATCTGAATAGGAGGGCGATACTCTGGCCCCTTCGACCGAGGTCTGCTTTTGGTCTCAATCCTGATTGGTTCACTTAACTGTCAATATTTCAAGTGGACCAATGGGTGTGTGCCGACCCTTGGATAAAAGAGGATGAAACGAGCGTTTGCACCGGCTTCTGTTGATCACCATAAAATACTGTTTAGTCTAAAAATGAAATATTGTTGAACCTAAATGTATAATTGACACAGATTGTAAAAAAAAAAATAAAAAAAAAAATCGATAGTTGCATTTTTAAAAAGGCCATCAAGTCATACCCAATCCAGTTGTCGCCAAATCAAAGAAAACCAAAGACATCTGTAAGAAAAGATATCACAAATATGTTTAAGGACAGCAACATCACCTCATAAAAAATAGGAAAATTAAGTACGTGACGTTTAAAAAGCGACGTAAAAGTTCAGCGACTCACCGTGAAGGAGAGTCTGCCAACTTTTTTGTGCGATTCTCATTGCCGTGATGCACGATGGGAAATGATGTCCATCGCTCGTGTGGCGCAGGCGCATTTGGCGTTGAGGAAAAAGATGGTGCGTTAGGCACACGCGGCTTCCACACTTCAAATATAACATGTTATTCTGTTATACAGTATTATACAATCCTATTAAAAAATAAATGTTTTAATAAATTATTTTCCTAAACAATAACCGATGTATTTTGAAGTAAGTCTTATAATATATTATTGAGGGTTTTTTTTTTAACAATATGATGCAGCTGTATTGATATGAAAAGAATTGTGGTGCTCCGATGGCCCATTTTTCATTCAAATATTCTGCATTTCTTTTTAGCAAGAAAATCAAACAAGCCTGCAGTTTCAATTTTCTTAATTTATTTTGGAAAAAGATTGAATAATTGCGAGTGTTTTCCAAGGCAGTAAATGTTGCGTTCACGTGAGAGTTCGCAGGGTTGTTCAAGATGAATCATAATACTGAATTTGTGTTTGACTTGAATTCCCCTTAAATAATCACGAACCTAAGGTCAGGTTTTGCTATTAGCAAACAGATTCGTGAAAAAGAATCAACAAAATAAATAACCCACCATTTGCATAAATCTGCAGTTAGTCTGATGAACTTCCCCCATAGTCTTTTATTTACTCTTACAACCATAGACATGTTTGTGTCATTAAAATAATAATAATTAAAAAAAAACGAACACAAATTGCACCTCGTATATAACTATGTACAGAGTGGCGCAGCCAAAACCTTGTTTCGTTTTTCTTTGCTGGCCTTGTAGCACTTGATCGTACGCAGGATAATATATCCCTCATAAGAAATCCTTTGAAACCGCAGTAAGCGTGGACATAAATAAAACTCACATACAGTACATACACTGTGTATAAAAGAGGACCAAAAAGGACCCAAGAAAGCAGAGCATGCCTTCCAGTGACACTTACATTCACTTTTTTTCCCCGCACAAATTATGCAAAAGGACATAAAAGAATAGAGAACGATAATCACTTTTGTGCATCCAGCTCATTTGTGTGTGTGTGTGTGTGTATATAGTAAACTGAGGCGGTGGAAAGCTGCTTAATACTGATGGTCTTGTCTCACAGTTTTATTGACGGCCACCCATGAGGCCTTCATGAGCCTCACTGCACGAAATATTTGGCTGCTACGTGTTTTGGTTTCTGCGTATTAAATGCTACGAGTGGACGGAAGCGCTGCTTGTTGAGCTCAACAAGGAGGAGGAAAAAGTCAGAAGCATCTGGAAAGCGCCTTAATGTGTGTGAATGAAAACCAGCGAGCTGTCAGAGTGAAGTTTTCCCCAGATTTTGGAATAAAATAGCAAATACTTTGATGGACTGACCTAGAGAATATGTGCGTGTATATGTGAGCCGATACGTCAAAAAAAGTCCGTCAAGTGTTGACCGACAGAAACTAAGCATGTCAACAATATAACAATGACAGCACACGTTATTACAGTAAAAACAGAAGAGAGAACTTCAAGTGGTGATGTCATAACACTGATGTTCACAAGTGTGGCACCGGAATGAAAGCGTGTCCTAACTTTCGCTTGCTCTCTATGTACATGTTCTTGCCATGGGACATGGTCAGAATCATCCAATCTTCCGCATCGCTAGTCCGGGTTTGAGTGGTCGCCAGCCAAGCGCGTTCGAAAGTTTGAGTCGCGATGGAAGGAGGCGGAGGTGCTAATCGCCATGACGTCACGCTCAAGCATCGAACTTCCGTGTCAACGGACCACTTGAGGGAATGGATGATTTTGGCCTTCTTTACTAGGGCTGAACAATTCCTCAAACTCAATGTCGTCGAACACAATAGGTTGCAATGGGGGGGGGGTTAATTCACTTCTGTTGGTCAGCATTTTTTTTTTTTTTTTTCATAAAACGTTGACGTGATAAAAGCCAAATCTGCGGCTTGTGTCCTAATCTTGTGATTTATGTTCACACTTACAAATGTTGTGAGGGTGTTATACTCAACGCCTTAAAGATGGCTAATGTTTGGTAAATATGTAAAAGGTTTTCATATTAATTTGTCCTTTATTTTAGCATCACCTGTAAGACCAAAACAATTTGGTATGATGAATCTTGTTTACGGCAATGCAGATTAATTTATTGCTTGTGTTTGTTAAAAACAGGCTGGGGAAGAGAAGCTTGAAAAGGATGCCCGCATAGTAAATCACAATGGTAATATTGAGGTGAAAAAAATACAATGATATGATTTTTCAAAATTGTTCAGCCCTATTATCTTCCGCGTAAAGTGTCAGCTGTGGCGCACTTTCTTGACAGGGAGTCAAACAGTTGAGCATGCTGCATCTCGGCTGGTGTGTAAACGTGACAAGCGGACCTAGCTTAGCCTAGCTTAGCTTAGCAGAGTTCAGCGTAGCTGAGCGATTCAGTCGTTATGGCTACAAGCTGAAGAAGACAGACGGCCCACCCCAAGTTCAGCGGCACTTCCTTCGTCTTCTTCTGCGCTCTGGCTCAGTGCTCACCTGCCCTGCCGAGAAGGGGGGCAGGCAGGGGCAACCCCCGTGACCAGTCTCGGCCGAACCTGAATATCGAGGCCTTCGTTCCGCCCCGTCACACCATGAACTCGTTACTGCCGTACAGAACCAGCTGCTGCGGCGCCGAGCCGAACTCGGGCTCCCTGCGGTGTCCACCCGACGTCTCCCTCGGCGAGCTGCGGCTCAGGCGAAGCCTGTGGCTGGGGCGGCCTTTCCCGGGCCGCCGCCCTGACTCGGACGCGTTTCCCGCCCCTCCCGGGCTGTAGGAGGCCAGCAGGGGTCCCGACGACGACGAGCGGAAGCGGTAGTGAGGGGAAGGCGAGTCCGACGGCGGCTGATTGAAGCAGGAGACAACGGAGGTCGAGTCGGCCGAGTCGGCCGAGTCCACCGAGTCGGGATGGCGACGCAAAGGTCGCCTGCACTTCATCTCCCATTTTCGGGAGCCATAAGCGCCCGATTCTGTGGAGTCGGAACAACTAACGCTAAAAAAAATTCAAAACATGATATTTCTCCTGTGCTGATTGATAGCATCGCCACTTACAGTTTCTGTGTTTCTAATCAAATTCTATGATTTTAGTTCAATCCTTACCGGGCTGCTCCCCTGTGGCACCCTCCGTTTCCATGGTGATGTTCTCGGAGCTGTCGGCCGTGCCGATGGACGCTTCCGATTCTGGAGTGTCGTCGTCGGACGCTCGCGGTTCCAGGATCAACATCTCATATGTCAGCTCCTCCCTGGAGAAAAACAACACATTGTGTACTTCCTATGTGACCCTGCTCATCAACTATTTAATTAACTAATCAACAAACAGCAGTCAAATCTTTCATACTTTTCTTTCTGCAGACTCTCAATCTGCTCGGTGAGGATCCGTTCCTCTTGCTGCATGGCGAGCTGCTGCTGCTCGCTCAGCGTGCCCTCGGCCGCTTCCTCGCCGGCCACTCCCGCGCTTTCGCTGTCCGCCGCCGGGGGGCCCGTCCTGGGGCTGAGTGGCGGAGACTGCGTGTGGGCGCCGCTTTGCCGAACGCGGCTCTTACTCTGAAAGTTTGGACACAAACAAAAACAAAACGTGCGCTTCTCAATATGGCCTGTTAATATTTTTAAAACAAACGAAAGAGAAACAATGATGGTAAAACACACTGGAGACTTTCTAAAAAAATACACTTGCTTACAACGTACAGATGTGCTAATCACAAGAACACAGCTAACGACAAACTGGAAGGGATGCTAGTAGGACACTCAAAGACTCAAAGAAAGGCTTTACCTTCAGTCGGGCAGCGTTAGGCTGCGTGTTAGCCAGTTAGCAAAAACAAAAATGGGTCAGTGCGGCAATAAGATTATCGTTCTCTCTCCGATATACTCATGGAAGACACACAACACAACACCGACAGCGCCGCGAGCTGCTATTGCTGACATTGCTATTCAAACAACAAAACAATAAGCTTTGTGATTTTTTAAATTTGTGAATAAATTTAGACAAGGTGGTTATTTTGGTGCGTGTATGCGCTGTGGTGCCTTGATAGCCGAGTTTGAATTTTTTGGGGCATACAAGCGGGCAGACGAGACAACTGCGAAGACTTGGACTGAACGGGACAGACAATGGTGATGCGCACTCTGAGAAGGGGGCATACATACCGGGGTGGCAGTGTGGGCTATGCTCATAAACCTAACAGCGATTAGTACAGGTTTCTGGAAGGAATGGTCAGGGGTGGGAAGGGAGGACAAGTCGGGGTTAGGGAGGCTCGGGGGCCTGCCGCCGTTGCTCAAAAATGGCTCGTAACACACTCAATACAGTTGCACATCCGGTCTCGTGCAAACAAGCCACTGCTCACCCCGCCCACCTCGAATATTGGGCTCTGAAATTAAATATTGATATTTTTCTACGTCCACCAAGGATCTTTTTTTTTTTTTAATAGACTCTTAAGTGAAAATGTTGAAATTGGTTTTCCCCAGTGTCAAAACGCAAAGCAAAAAAATTTGTTTTCATGGCGAAAATATGAGCTGCAAACATGGCTGCCGCTTCCTGAAGCTGACAATCGCGCAATGCCGAGCGTGGCGCTCTTACCATGGACCTCCTGACGTGGCTCAGTCGGCTCTTGGCTTTGCTCTCGGCGAACTCCAGACTGTTGATGTCCTTCAGACGCGCTCTGTACTTGCTCATCTGCTCATTGATGATCAGCTCCACACACCTGCAAAAAGGCCCCAAAATGTACATAACATCAACAACAACGCAAAAGAACCACGAGGTTCTTCAGAAGTACAGAAGTACAGAAGAAGACGAGTGGACGCACGCTGTGGTCTTGCTGATGTCTTGGACGCTCTGCAGGGGGTCGATGGTGTCGGGGCAGCGCAGGACGCACGGGGCGAAGACGATGGCCAGCGCGTTGGCCGACATCCTGTTGGTGTCCTCCTGCAGCGCAATCCTAAAACCAAACGTGAAGAAATGGAAAACATTGTCATGCGCTATGAAGTCGTGACATTTTATCACCTCCAAATTAAAAGCAAAAATCTAGTTGCGGTCTCACCTGACCAGGTGGAAGATGAGGCGTTCCAACGTGCTTAGGTGTGTGCGGCTCAGCTGGTCGATGACCGAGTACACACCTCGGATCACCTCCTGCTTGTCGGCTTGACCTGAGCGCCCAAAACGGCACGTCGTCACAAAACGAGGACAAAGGGCGGGGTGGCGCGACGTCACTTCACGCCACGCCACCACACACAACGCCACGCCATGCCACGGGCTTACCCATGGCTCGGAGGAACTCCTCGTAGAGCTCAAATGTCATGAGCGGGCTGGGCAGGTCGCGGAGCCACTGCTTGAGCACGCTGGCGATGACGTGGATGTTGTAATCGTCCAAGATCACGCTGCTCACGTCTGGAAAGTGACCAGCCACACGTGACTCCCGTTGCCTCGCATCTGGCAGAGCGCTTCGGAAACTGACCGGTGTCCAGCCCCTGGCGCAGTTCCTTGATTTTATTGGTGGAGCCCGACTTCCTGTAGATGCCCTCCGTGTAGAGGCCGTGCATCTCGATGTAGTTGATGAGCTTCTCCACCAGTTGGGGGACGTTGCGCTCCTCGCCGGTCAGCCTGGAGAGCTCCACGCCAAACTGACGAGGCGACAGCTCCGGATCGTACTTGGCCACGTGCGCGACAGTCCCGTTAAGAAGGAAAAATAAAAAGACGACGGCTTTCGCCAGCAACGAGCGTGGGTGCCTACCTTCTTGCTGCACTTGGTGGCCATCTTGGAGCAGCACTTCCTGTGGCAGGCGTAGCGGCAGACTGCAAGACAGCACACGAGAGTCTGTGCTTTGAAAGCTCAGTCGAGGCATCTCATTGGTTGACACGTGAAGCCAAAAAGTGCCAACCCCATCGAAGATGGCATTACCGTGGAGAAAAATAATTTAATCCAATTTTTCCTCCCTCGGAGAAGAAGGATAAGTGTAAGGTAAGTGAGTCAGTGAGAACACGGCGCTCACGTTTGCAAACGCAGGCTCGGTCCATCATCCAGATGAGCGACGAGCAGTACTCGCAGTACGTGGGGATGCTGTACTGCGTCGACTTGAAGATGTGGCCGTTGTGCTCCTCAACCTGCGGGCGAGGGGGCGGCAACGACCAGCTCAGGCGACCGAGAATCACCACCCAAAATGGCCGCCTGGCGTTTTTAACTCACAATGTCAGTGTCCTTCTTGCGCGACTTCTTGCGCTCTCGTTTGGCGGCCTGGTAACAAAGACACGGAATTGAACTAAATTTGATAGTATTTATCATTTTTAAAAACTGACAGCGTGAGCTGACTGATAAAACAGTCAAATCATATTTTTGGGTTGTAAGTGGAAGTTAATGAGTAGCTTACATTTTTTTCCAAAAAGCAAATAATAAAATAAAAATGAAAAAATAAAATAAAAATAATTTAAAAAAATAAAATGAATAATCAAATAAATCAAAAATACATATATTTAAGGCTAGTGTAACATGAGTTTGAAATGATGTTACTTTTCATCCAGGCAATTCGATTTTTTTCTAAATTGGCTTCCGCGCCAATGACGGTTCATTCTTTTCTTACCCTGCCGATTGTCCCCTCCATGGGCTTGTACTCGGTCATGAACTCGTCCAGGAAGACCTTGAAGGTGTTGACCCACACCTTGACCGGCGACTCGTTCCAGTCGCGTTGCTCCAGCCGCATGCTCTTCTCCAGGATGTGCTCAAAGAGGGCGTGCAGGTCCTTGTAGCGAATACTCCTCCCGTCGTCCATCTGCCCGGCGACACGCATGTTCGTTTGACACGGTCCACATGGGCGAGTCCACTGCACAAGATGGGGGGATCGCGTACTCACAGCCAGGGCGGTGGAATACGAGTTGAAGATGTTGATGCGGAACTCCTTCAGGGCTTTCTTGAAGACCACATCCACCATGGTGTCCTTCTTGCCGTTTTCACTCTCCAGGTCGGCGATCTGAAGGTACAAACGCAAAAACATTTTGGTCAGTTCCCACACGTTCATAATACTAAGTGGTGTTTCCGGTGAGGTCATGGAAATATTGGGAGCAGCTCTGGGATGACCTAAATGCATTTTTGGGGCGGGCACCTTCTTGAGCAGGAAGTCGTTCATGGTGCGGTAGTCGTGAGCCGAGCTGAGGATGTGCAGCGCGTCATTCTGCCACTGGGCGGGTTCCAGAGCCACGCTGCTGATCTTCAGGCTGCGCCGCCGCCGCATCTTGGGAGACGGCTCCTTGTTCTCCTTGCTGTCCCGCAAGCCCCGTGGCGGCGACGCTGCCTTCAGGTCGGGACTGAGAGGAGGCGACGGGGCCTCTGGCGGACGAAAAAATAAAATCAGCTGATGTAAGATGCAGCTTGTTTTTTTACCTCTCTTACCGGGTGTCTCAGCAGCACTTTCGCCCCTGCTGGACACTTTTTTCCTGCCGTGTTTACTTTTACTCCAGAATCGCATCTTCCCTCTCATTCTGCTCCAAATGAAGAAAGTGAAAGAAGTGGCAAGACACACATGAACATTTGCATGCATCATGTGATCTCGCTACCTTCCATCCTGACTGGAGGTTTTCCTCAGCACCTCCGCTTTGCCCAAATCTCCCGATGACAAGGTCTTATGGATCTTCTGTGGGTCTTTGTGGGAATCCTGCAGCGGAAGACATAAAACCAGAAGAGTGAGCAAGCAGAGCGTTCCCAAAATGGCCGACGGCGTTCTGGGATGCTGCGAATGGCGACGAAGCGAGAAGGTTTGTCCCCAACGTCGGAGTACGCGACTCACAAAAAGTTAGGTCACTTGGACTTTGGGGTGAAATTCCAGGATGGAGCGTAACCTTTACAAGTCACCTTTGACCTTCTTTCAACATTTGAGCGCATTTTTGGTTCATCCTGAAATTTCTACTTTGTGTGGGTCGTGTCTCATTTCTCTTTTCATGCTGAATTAAATGTTGATTAGTAACAAGAAAGAGGACAGGATGCTCTTGATCAAGCGTCATTCGAGCCAGCATGCATCAGCGCAGCTTCTCTTCTCAAGAGTTGGATTGGGTGAGTCCAGGCCGTGCAGCAGCTGGCGCCATCTTCTTCGTTTCCAAGCAGACAGAAAAACACTTTGTCGTTACGGGAAGAGAGAGCCTGTGAAGTAAGAAGGCTCTGCCCCCGAGAAGTCGGCGGAAGTGGCGGGCGGGAAAACAAAGGAGGCCGAGGAGGGGTCCCGGGAGGATTTACCATCTCGGAGTCACTGTGACAGTCGGCCTTGGGGCGAGTGCGTGGGGGGCACGGGGAGGGGGGCGGCGTGCGGGAGTGGGCGGGGACGTAGTACTCGTCATCATCGTCGTCCGAGCGCGTGGCTCCTTCCGAGTTACAGCGCGTGAGGAAGTCGGAGCGCGTCCGGGACATGCGTGCTTTCTTTTTGGGGCCCGGCCGCCCCACCTGCTGCCGGGCAACCACAGTAACAGCAAAAAGTTTCACAAACCGCCAAAGCGACTTGAGGAGACCTTTTATGGCGTTTTTCCACAATCTCAAAAACAGTTGTCCATCAAAACTCGTTAGCAATTAAGCGAGTCGGTCCGATTTAAAAGCGGGCCCGGCCCGCTCGCTACAGTGTGTGAAGTGTACATTTACCTCTCTGGTCCTGGAATCATCTTTGAACATGGACAAAGATCTTCCCTGGGTCACCAAATCCTTATCGGACCTGCAAGGAACACACATACACGCGTCTGGACCTTTTAGTAAACAAGGTCAAAGGTCATGTGGTGGTTGGGACTTACTTGGAGAACGGAAGCTTGCGTCTGGGTGGCGCCGTGTTGGTGGGCTTCTCCGTCATGTTGACAATGACGGTCTGAGCCGAGTTCTTCTTCTGGGCTTTGGGTGGCTTGGTGTCAAGGAGCGGGCTGGCGGCTCCCTGCCCACGCGAGACCGTTTTCTTCTCCCGCTGACCCGGGCGGACGGTGGGAGAAAAGCCGGCTTTGGCCTCCAGGGTGATCTTGATGTCCACTTCTGAGGAGCAAAGGCCAGGAACTTCTGGGCTTGCCTCAAAAGTGGCTGAAGACGGAACCATGGAGGAATCGCCTTCCTCAAAAGTGGACTGTAGAGTTCTTTCTTCTTCAACAGTAGATGCTACCTCCAAACCCGATATGTGTGTCTGTTGGGAACTGGCTTGCGGTTCTCTGCATTCAGAAGTTCTGTCTGGACTTTGGACTACCGACGACCCCTCTTCCAGAGGACTCTCTTTTTGCATACTGATCAAGACCACGATGGGCTTTCGAAACGTGGACTCCCTTCTGTCTTTGGAAGACTTGCTGGGGCTTTCGCGTGTCGGTTCTCGGACCGGACTTTGGTCCGAAGCGATGTAAAACGTCGCCCTCGGGCTCTCGGTCCTGAGCGGTGACGCTGTCTCGGGCTTTTCGTTGTGGTTTGAATCTCTCACTGGATCTGAAGTCAAACGTTCTCGAGGCGCGGTCGAACAGGACGTGAAAGCTCCCGAACTTTCGGTCTCTGTGTCCTCGGCAGCGAGCGCCTCAAAGCTATCAAGAGACCCGAGAGGCGAATGTCTGCGATGGTCCTCCGGGCGACAGGTGGCGCTGTCTGGTTCCAACTCTCCTCGAGGAGGCGTGTCGACATTTCCGGTGCGAACCTTGAGAAGCTCCAAGCTGAATTGTGCCTGCTCCAGCTCTCTCATGCGCCTGCTCTCTCGCTTGGCTCGAGTCTTGTGGCTGGCCTCGTCCGCGCCCCGACTTCGATTGTCTTCCGCCGGTTCCCCGGAGAGGTTCTCCACGTGATCCTGTTCCGAGGTGAGGTCGTCGTCGGGTCTTTGAATGATGGGCGCCGCCGCTTCGTGCTGCTGCTTCAGTTCTCGGAATCTATCGATTTTTGAAAAAGATTCATTACCAACGTGTGACACGTAAAGTTTTTTTTTTTTTTGCCTCTCCCACTCACCCTTTTGCGTACCTTAGGCGAGCCAGGTAACCCCTCGCCATGGTCTGCAGCAGCATCACAGTCCTGCAGGTCTCACAGTAGCGTTTCCTCTCAGCGAATCCCCTCCAAGCCGCCTGGATGGCGACAGCCGCCGCCGTCCTTTGGCGCCGGCGCGTCCTCCAGCTCCTCTGGATGGCCACGGCCGAGCTGCGCCACCGCAGGAATGTCCGGCGCTGCCTGCAGCGCCTCCAGGCTGTTTGGAGGCACACCACCGCTCGCTCCTCCAGCCTCAGATCCATGGCGGACTCTCGAACGAGGCAGCATCGCCACCAGCGCTTCAATAACAAAAAATGGAGGCCAACGGGTTTTATTTGATTTGCTGGTGTTAATTATTTGTAATCAAAAAAGTCCCACTTGGATGACACGTGCAGCCAGCTTCATCCTGACAAAGTTGTTCCTCTCCAGGACGGCTCGGAAGCGATGCTGCAGCGTGACGATGCGCCGCAGAACTTCCTGGTGCAGGAGCGTCTGAAGACGTTGACGCTCCGCCTCCCGCAGGAACACCTGCAAGGCCGACGGGTGGATTGCACCCATCAAAACGTGACCGGATGACACCAGGAGGAGTTTGCGGCTCTCTTTACCGTGGTGTTGCCCACTTGGTAGCCGGCCGGCATCAGATGGATCTGCCTGAAGAACTCCCTGACGCCCGACTTGGTTGCAGTTGTGCCTCGAGGCAGCAGCACGTGAAAGTGACGCACGAAATCCTGGAAATGACATCACGCTTACTGATGGGGGAGGAGGAGCTCACAAGTTTTTTTTATTTCCAAGCACAATAAAGTATATTACATTTTATGCCATTTTTTGCTCATAGCATCAGAATCTAAAATGGGCCCAAAGCTTTACCTGGAAGGTGTACTTGACGCTGTAGCCCGATTGTCGGATCCGGACGGTTTCCAGCATCCCCGTGTAGCGCAGCTGCCTCAGCACTAAGCTGTCATTAAAGCGCAACGGCAGCTGACAAAGACAAGAAAATGGTTTTTGTTTTTTTTTTTTAAATGTATTTATCTTAGATCATATTTATTATATTAATATATAATATAAAGAAAAAGTATTGTATTTTTAATATAATATTTATTATATTAATATTTATAATTGTGTTTTTTTTTTGTACCTTCTCAGCATTGGAGCGGATGCACTTGACAAAGTACGGCTCCGATTGGTTGAGCGTCTCCATCAGTTTAGTGAGGGAAGCCTGCACACGCAAACACATTCTCGTCTTGTCCAATCAATTTAGTTGAGTCCGACAGGCAAATTTTCTTATATTTTTTGAAGTGAGCAATTAGTATTTTCTTTTGATGTCCGGCAGGGGGCAGCAAAGAGCAAGCACTCACCTGGAACTGAGCGCTGATGCTGGGCGGTTTCTTCTTCTTGTGCAAGTGAAGCAACGACTTGGTGATGCGATCGTGGAGCGTCACGCTGCTCAGGTGACGCAGAGATTTTACGTCCAACAAGTGCTATCAATATTAAAAAAAAAATATAAAAATATTAACACAAGTCCTCTTTCTTAATTTGATGTCGTATTATCACCTTGGGCAGGCTGGGCTTGACTTTGCAGTTTCTGTTTCTTCTGAAAAGTGAGATAACAAGTCAGCAAGGGGAAGTTGAGGCAAAAATGTTGTTAGACAATAAAATACTCACAGTAAGATTCCCTGAGCTCGTTCCAGGAGTTTGCTGTTGGACGAGTTGACGAAGATGCCGTCCTCTCCCAGGGCCGTCAGGCTCCCCGCCGACGACAGGCGTCCCGACCTCGGCCCGCGCCCATTGCAGCCGGCGCCGAAGCCATCCCTGTACGGCGATAAAAAGCCAAATAATGACAAGGGACGAACTACGAAATGACGTCGAGGACTCACCGCCCGGCTTTCTCATTCAGGGTGTTGGCGCCTTGAAGATCTGCCAGCGGAGAGCGAGGGTTCTTCCTGGTGATGCCTGCACGCCACGGAATAAGAGGAAAACAAGATGAGCCGTGACTTTGCTACAACAACAAGAATATCACAAAAGACAAAAAATGTCCAGTGCAGGCTCCCGCTTGTCCACAGGGGACGAATTCCACAGATTTCTTTCCCGATCAGTCACAAAGGAAATTGCGCGGGCGAGGTTGTATTTCTTACGGCGCGCTGCCATAATAAAAGCTTCTCGCTTCTGGTGTTATTGACCACAAGTGACGGCCTCAACCTGGAATTGATTTCTGAGCGTTTTCACTTGAACTCACCTCAGAAATGTGCCGCCATTGTAAAGCCCAATAACAAGGCGCCGGCTTCCAAAAAACGGCGCTTACAGGAATTTGTGGGGGCTCTAAAAGCGGGCTTGTTTCACACATGACCAGTCTGAGTGTAATTTTATTGAGTTGGACAAATGTCTTCTCTTAAATCAAATCAATTTGTGGCAGGAATCGATGTTTTTTTTTTCTTTAATGTGAGCAAGTTGGAGCTGTTCCCGACTGAACCTACTTACTGTATTTCTCATCCTTGCACCTTTGAAGGATCTCAAGGCTCCTCTGGTGAACCGGGTGATGAAGGAAACTGAAACTGTCCACGGTTTTGACGGCGGCGCAGGGGACGGCGGAATCGTGACCTAGCCATCAGACGTAAAAAAAAAAGGTCATTTTTGGATCTGGTGATTGAATCGATCATTGATTTTGTTAATCGATTATTGAAACAGAATTGTTGCGCCTCTAATAATAAAAAAATCGCTGCCGTCCGACCTGTCTTCTTGTATCGGCGTCCGGCCTCCCTGAAAGCCACCAGGGCCCGGAAGTAGGCGCGCAAAACGGCCCAGCGGAATGTGGCCACCGGGTCGATTCCCATCAGGCCGCAGATGAAGGCGTTTTTGCTGCTCTTCAGCAAGGCCACCACGTCGGGACGCATGTGGTCCGTGTTCTTCTCCCGGAAGTCCTGAACACGGCACAAAATATTTTTCGGTGTGGTAGATATCTCGCAGCCGATACCTCTCGGCCGCCGGCGCTACGGATTGGCGTGATCCAAAAGACTGGAGCGCTTCCAGCACATGTGCTTCTTATCAGAACGCAGCTGGGAGGCGAGCGGGAGAATTAGATTGAGCGGGTGGGCGGGGAGGGGGAAAGACAAAAGTAGGTCGGCGGCACGAGAAGTTCATATAAGGCTTGGACAAAAAGGAGAGGAAAAGACGTGAAACGGGCCAATTACACTTGAGCTGCGCTGTAGCAACATAATCTGCTGCCGCCACAAAAGTAGATGAACGTTTTTTTCCTGCCTGCTTCTATATTGAGCAGGAAAGAAGCCCAAAAAAGTGATTTGTACTCTAATGGGAAAGAATCAGATCATCTTTTTTTTTTTTTTGTCACACTGCAGAGCCAGAATTAGAAATTCCGAGCTCACCTTAACTCCGTACTTGACTTTGCCGGCGTAGTGCGTGATGATGAAAGCGGGCTCCATGACGGCGGGGAACTCGATGTAGCTGTTTCCCTCATGCTGACGCTTGAACTTGTCCAGCAAGGTCTGATTGGACGCCTGAGGGAAGCTGCCGTCAAACCAGACAAATGAGGACATGTCGCTTTCCGATTCACGCACCCCCCTCTGAGGCGTACTTGCACTCCTCGTCCAGCAGGTGGAAGAGCGCCGTGGGTTTCTTGCTGATGAGGTTAATGCAGCTGCTGTTGTCGATGTAGTCGATGGTGTGCCAGCTGATGCCCTCGGCTCGGTACTCCTCCTGCCAGAAGACAAAGTGCTCGCAAATTTGGAACCCGCAAAACAAAGGAATGTGGCCAGAGCTGCACCTGCTCCAGCTTGAAGATGTGCTGGTTGAAGTAATGCTGCAAACGCTCGTTGGCAAAGTTGATACAGAATTGCTCAAAGCTGTTGTTCTCGTAGTCCTCAAATCCAAAGATGTCCAACACGCCGATGGAGAAGATCTGGAGGAAGGCAACACGTGCTGATAATGTCAGCTGGGTTTTGTATTTTTCAGATTTGCGGCCATTGAAGACGATATTGGCGATTGCCTTTTAACTCATTCAGTGCCATCGATGGTTATAGACGTCAAAGATATTAACTGGGTCGGCAGGACGAGGCCTTTCGTTAGGGATTATTTATCTAATTGGAAAGCAAGAGGAACAACCTCGATAAAAAGCGCCGCCGCATCGACCCACCTCGGCGTGATCGACATGACGTCAGTGCCGAGGGAAAACAAAACACCAGAGGGGGTAACGTGAGCTGATGGGGAATTCAATGCCATCTGCCCAAATTGGGGGGTGGGGGGGCATCCTGGACTTTACCAAAGACGTCTCACCTTTGACTTGTCCTCCAGGTCCTTGTTGTTGAGCAGAGCGTGATTGGCCCGGAACACGATCCAGTCAAAGAGAGCGCTGTACAGCGATTTGGCCATGGAGTCCCTCACCGTGCCCGCCTGCGCACAACGTAAACAAAATTCAGCTCCTCGGTGACGGGTAACAACGTCGAGTATAAATTGGCATTTTTCAAGCGGTTCGGAAAATGGATACATGGATAGATGGATGTTCTGAATGTGAATATTGAGGGGTAGGTGTCGGGTCGGGTCGTTCGGTTCAGGGCTTGGGGTCGATGTTGACATTTGACATTTATGTAATATTTGCGCTGCCTTCAACACAACAGCAGCAAAACAACAGATTTGATTTGGCGTATTTTCCACTGAACATGAGCTTGCCATAAAAATCACAGCCATACTATAATAATAATAATAATAATAATAATAAAAATTAAAAACTAATAAATACTCATACTACTACTACTAATAATTACAAACGAATAAATAATACCAATAATAATAATAAACATCTTATCAATAAGGACTGACACATAAGACGGCCAATCACAGAATAGTGAGACAGCGCAGAAATGTGAGAGAAAGTCTGGTTGAAATGTATTGAAGGAACTCTGAATGCTAAAAAAAATAATTGTTGAAAGTATTGCCATGAACACATCCAGTTTTTGTTAAGAGTGCAAATTGCGAGCCGGTCGCAGCCTTACTGTGGCGACAACCAAAATATTTTGGCTTGTTTTGAGGTCTCAACAATAGCTCCTTTTTTTCCACACTGAATGAAAAATGAAGAGAGCAAATATTTGTCCCGCTGCTTCATGGGCACGCCGAGCTAAATACGACTCGCAAGAAAATTTTTGCATTTAGGCAAAAAAAAAACACCCAAAAAAAAATTTGCATTATTGATTCTTTGTGTTATTTTTAGCTGCTCAGGCTGCGTTGCTTGGGTTATGCAAGAAGGTTATGAATAATTCAAGCAGAGAAATCATAACGGGAACCCGGGGGGACGGAGAGTTGTGATGCAAATGTCGAAGTGTTTTCCTTGTACGCTTCCTTGCTTAACTCTTTGCAACCATCGCATGCACGCGTCTCCATTAGATAAGAGGAAACATTTGTCGTCGACTATTGCAGAAAGTATCTGCAGACAGCGGAGGCTGACGGCGGGAAAAAAAGAAGTCTACACACCCCGCCGTATGAATTGCAGCTGCCTCGTCTGCCCTCACATTTAAGAACATGTGGCATCATAAAAGTCAGGACTAAATGTTTGCAGCTCTTTTTTGGGTTGCGCCAAAGCACACTTTGGAGGCTGCCTGACTGACATTATGGCGCTCAAATAAGTGACATTGATAATATACTTCAAAAACTTCATCCCGCTACCAAAACAATATAAAGTTGAGTACAATCATTTCAATGAAAATAAAGCTCCTTCACCAACTTAAAAAATACAACAAAAAAATAATTAGATAAATAAATAAATACAAATAAACAAATAAAAATAAATATAACCAATCAATCAACTGAAAGAAAAAATATAATGAGCTCAGCTGCTGACACAAGTCAAAGTTTCAGATCCAACAAGGCGTATTTGCGCGGGGAGCGTTTGCCCATTGTGGGATTTATTAAAAACTCAGTTTATGCCATAAAGCTTCTACAAATCTCAAGTTACAGATCTGCTAAAGCCATTTTGCAGGGGCTCTCTGCCAAAGAAAAAAAGTCAGCATTGTCATCTCAGCAAAGAGAGAAATCTGTATGCGGCGCTCGCATCGGACAAAGCTCATGTGGAAGCTCATTTGTCACTTCCTCCGGGACAGCGCCAGTGTCGGACCCCTAAGAGCAGGTCAGGGTTCTTTCTGTGAGATGAGCTGCGAGCGCCCGTGAGCCAAATTGATGTGTGTTTGCCGGATGGCAAACGGTCAAGGTCCGGCTCCGAGCCCTGTGGCGCTCCGCTCCATATGACGGCGTGACAATCGGGTCGATTGATTGTTCAAGCCTAAAATAAAGTCAAGCACCATCTCGTCTTTTGGTTCAGATGAGGGACAGTTACAATGTCAGCTCGTTGGCTGTGTCGCATAATCCAGTGGAGGCTTCACATTCCTCAGACAAGAGCACATGACTGCATGGATGGGAGGGGGTGGAGGTCCGGCATTGGGGGGGCGGGGGGGCTTGTGAGCAACTATTGTTAGTGCACAGATCAGATGTGCATGTGGGTGGTGGTCGGCTACGAAGACTGTGTGTGTGTGTGTGTAGTATTTCCTTCCTCAGACAACAAAAGCCCCGCGGCCACAAGCAGTCGGCCGGACGGCAAATTAAATTCTGCACAGTAATCGAGTACTCGCGGATGAACTGCTGAACGGTCGGCGTGGGCCCAATATCACATCTAAGAGGCGGGCGGGCAGCTCCGCGACGACGGCTGCTTGGCACGACAGGAAACGGGAAGTTGCAGGGGGAAGCGGACGAGTTTGCGCGTGCGAGTCGAGCCACAGAGACAAACTTGAGGAAGCGCGCCAATACAATCGAGGCCTGATGCATTTTGTCGCAAAACCGTGAGTGAAGCTACTTCCTAGTCAATGATTCGAAATGGAGGGAATTTTTTTTTTTTTTTTTAAATAAAATTTGCTACTTCCTGGTCAATGATTGGAAATGGAGGGATTTTTTTTTTTTTTTTTAAATAAAATCTGCTGGTTAGCATTTTGATACATGCGCGAATGTGTGTGTCACCTCAGCAAGTTTGTAGGGCACGATGAGCCTCTCGCCAACGGTGATGGTTTTCCTGGTGGTCAGCGCCTCCAGCAGCATCTCCTCTTTCACCTAAAATCAAGACAATGCTTAAATTCCTGCGGATGATCCTTATATGAAATAATTATAAACATAATGAATTTAATTTAACAGCAACAATTATTACAATAACAATTATTAATATTGATAAAAAAGAGAAAATCCACATGCAATTCACACTATCACATCAATACAGCCATTTAAATTGAATTGAGAAAGATCAAATTCACACTATCACGTCAATACAAACAGCCATTTAAATTGAATTGAAAAAAGAAAAAAAAAGGATCAAATCTGCAAATAAGGGAAGTGAGGCCACAAAGGGTAAAATGTTGGTTTTGACATTAGAACAACTTGTTCCACTGTTGCTCATTCATCTTTGACTTGTTAGTCATCTTCAACCAAGCAAGGAAAGTCCTTCCCGCTTTCGGCATCTTCCTGGCGAGCGCCCACCAAAGCGGCCCAGCCATTGATGACACATGGCGCGGCGGGAGAAGCAGATGTCAGAGCCGCACGTCTCACGCGGCAGCCTCAGGGATTAGTAAATAGTATCACCAAAGCGAGTGTGGATGTGAGGGTATTAGCGGACTTCATTTCACACTGCGGGCTAATCCCTACGCAAGGAGCAAAGAGCACGCTGGAAGCTGCCAGGCAATTGGTGGGGGTGTGCTCGGTGGCACAGATCAGAGCGTTCATAAACACACAAGTGTCAGAACTGATCCGAGGTCACATCAAAACATCACCATTGACAGAAAGCTCCGGAACACTTTGGACGTTATTTCCCCAGAGCTGCGACAAACGTGTTGTCCCTGTGGAGCTTTTAAATTGGACCTTCAGAAAAGCAAACGTTTTTAGCATTTTTTTTTACCTTGACGAATGCGGCGTCATCACGCAGATGACTTTAAGCGCGTCAGTCCGTGGCCGCTAATGGGAAAACGAACCCGCGTGGCACAAGAGGGCTAAAAATAGAACGCGGCCTGCGGGACCTTGTGTAAGTGCAAGGCGGTTTGTGTCAAGCACCTCTTCACTCCCACCGTCACCGCAAGCTGTGCTTGGACCAACTGAGCCAGAAACTGACACAAATTTATGTGGTTATTATGCTACTCCGGTGGGCCATACATCACGGGATAACTTGAGGGAGATGACAAAAAAGCAGCCAAAAGCAACAACAACAAAAAAGCCCTGCAATGTAATGTCACATAACACACCCACAGTAACACGCTAGCTTTAGCCTTAACATTACAAACATAACCATTAGCCTCAACATTAGCCAAAAGCTAGCTGGCGCTAACGCTGCCGCTAACGGATGATTTTTTTGTGAACCGGAGTCGCATCCTACCGCGTCACATCTCGTAAGACGATGGCTCAGACTCACAACTCAAGTAGCAATGACACGCTCACCTCCAACAGCTCCGAGACGAAGGGAAGGACCTCTGGGTTGCAGATGTCGATGGAGTCGTCCCTGTAGGTCTTCTTCTTGTAACGGATGTTGCCCAGGTGGAGGATGGCCGACAGCAGCGAGAAAATCCTGGCAGGGGTAGAAGAGACCCGTAAATATTCATCCGTCACAACCCATCATTGTCATAAATATAGAGACAGAGACACTTTTTTTCAGTAGTTTTGCAAAACAAAGTGCTAGCCTGCTAGCTAACATCAGCTAACATCAATCTCATTGTTTTTATTTCAGACAGCTGTTTGTAGGTGGCTAGTGTCTGAGATAAACGAAATATGAGCTTGATTCCAAGTAGAGACAGAAGGAATTTTGTGAAGACACTATCTATTTCAACGTCAAAACAGCAGACGCGCCGAATCCGAGCAACGGAAAAGTCAACAGATTAGCCTGCCTGTCTTTCAATGGACATGCTTGCTATGTTGGCACCGCACTGTACTATTTGACTATTATACATTTGCGACGCAGAGACAAAAGCAGCAGAGCACAAAAGGGGAAACATGAAGCTGAACAAGTGATTGATTGTTCTCATCCTCCTTAGTCGCCATCGCGGCAACCGCATTGTGCTGAGCTGGTAATGAGCAGCCACAAAAATGTTTTGCACATTGGCTTCACTCTGGCATGGCCCGGACGGCAGCCACGCACAATATTGCTGCGGTTCCCAACTAAGTATCTCATCGCCGCGCACGTCACGGCGGGCGCTGGCGCTTACTGTTTGCGTGTGGCGGGAAGGAAGCCGACCATCTCCATCGCCAGCTGCAGACGCTCAAAGTCGTGTTTCAAGTCCTCGCCCTCCACGCTGAAGCAGTCCTGCTGGTATCACAAACACGCACAGGAAGACATGATGTGTTTTTTTTTCTCCCCCTCGTGTTACATATTACATTCAAGAGCAAATAGCGAGCGGGCCTGCCGGATCCGCGTTTGGCAGTGGAAACAACTAAAATAAACATCAATGCACACATTAGGTACAACCTCAATTGGAATCAATTTTCTTGACTTGTTTACAGTGGTAAACAAGCACAAATTTCTGGAGCAGATCCTCTTCTGCGCCTACCCGTTACTTGACGGAGATACACGTCGGTGGCAGTAGACGTTTCGAAAACAAGCAAGCTCGTCTTCACGTCCAAAGATTCTTCCCCACATTGTTTCCTCCCGGAGAACAATCGAGCCACTTTTCAAATTAAAGACTAAGCTCGGTACCAGACGACACACATTCATGTTTGTTTGCCCAAAAAACAAACAAACCCGAGTCAAGTCACCAACCAACATGGTTAATAAATTTTGTTGTCATGTCAAATCTGTGAAGGTCGGGGAAACACGCCACTTAAGCTACGTGTCGCCACGCTGCCTTCACACACAAACCACGTCGGGATTTACTGTACCCTTCCAAAATGGACTCATCTGCGTTGCGTGGTGGAAACTTGACTTTGACTTCACTCAAATGAAAGCAGCTACATGACAACAACAGCAGCAGCCATAAACATATAAATAAAGCAAAGCACCGTGCGTGCACATTCTACTCAGGCGAACACCCAAACAAGAGCACACATACGATGGAAGAAGCACCACGCCGAGGAGGCTCGCGACCAAACAATGTTTGCTCTTTGCGTGGAGGTCTAAAAATGGTTGGTGACATCATCTCTTTGGACAGCAAGGTCACAACCCACGAGGAATTTGACAAATAACTGTGTCAGTCAAATACTTTTAGAAACACAACCACCGGTCAGCGGAGTTGTTAGCATAGTTCAAACTTTGTTTTCGTCCGTCAAAGGATCCCCTTCCTTCCCTTCCTCTGATTGGCGCCAAGCAACCCTCGTGTATATCAAACGCAAGCGCTATTTAGCATCTGATCTTAACCTAGCATAATAGCGGTCAAGCTAGCAAATAAACATTCGGGATAATTACAAAAAAAACTTTGTCACGATCCAAAGAGCAAAAATGACGGAAGCGCCTTGCACAGCAAGCAAGGGAGAAAGTTCAGGACAGGAAGCCAACAAAAACAAGCACGTCGTCTTCATAAATGTGTCAAAAAATGGATCATATTGAGTGGCGTGTGGATCCTGAAGCCTCTCCCCTTGAGAAGGCGCTCTCCGATTATGACATCATCAACCTTTGCCTAGCAACAGCACTTCAAAATCGGTTCTCGTGGGTTTCCCTTGACGCAGATGTGATATACTGACCAGCTCGCTGTCAGAGTAATTGTCCCAGCGGAGTTTGTGCGTTTTCTTTGTCATCTGCAAGTGAGGCAAAAAACGTTAGCGGGATCGCAACGACACACCGCGACACTGATCGCTGGCTGACTCAAAATGAAAACAACCGCAACAGCAGCAGATGAATGATGGGAGGAAAAATAAAACATACTCATGAATATAAAAATATATATATATAAACATAAATACAATAAAAAATATAAAAATAAAATTAACAAATATATAATAAATAAATAAATAAATAAATAACAGGCTACTTTAATCATTTGTGTATTTATATTGTTGGGAAAGACATTTGGGATGGAACATTGAGACAGATGGACCGAAGGGGACAACAACACGCCGGCAACTAAATCTGAAGGAAAAAGCAAAATATGGATGACCATGTGTGCAAGACAAACATACTCGAGTGCCAGCGGCCCTGGCGCGTGAACCGCACAGCGCGAGTCATTTTGTTACCATGGAAACAGCAGTGCATAGTAACTAGATGCAGACGGGAAGATGCGAGGGGGTCGTGTGGGGATTTGCTGAGTGGCACACGATGGGCAAAGTGATACTTTGTCTTGCTCGGGAGCCAAAACGCTAAACAGACGTTTGTCCCGATGGCTCACGCGTGAGGGCTTGGAACCATTCCGCTGATGCCATCAAAATCACAGCGAGGCGCTCCGCTTGAGTCAACATGACAAAGTAAAGTACTGACCTGGTTGAGGTAGTGGTATTCCTCAGGTTGGAGCAGGTGGAAGGATTTCCTCTCCTCCTCGCTGGCTCCAGCCAGCAGGTAGTAAAAGACGTGGTAGTTCCTGCAGCACAACAATCAAGTAGAAGCCCATGAGATTCTTTTTTTGGTGGCTGGTATCGGCTTTCTTCGCGAGGACCGATACCCCCCAAAAAATAGGACAGGTATTGGTATGAACCATCTTTCTAATTGACAATAATTACTTGTGCAGTAAAAATAAAATAAAATCTATAAGAGCAAAACGGGAGGGTCTTAGTTGAGTGCCTCCAGGCGGTCATGAGATGCTGAGAAAACGGAGGTGCTTTCAGGAGTGAGTTTCTTTTTCAAAGAAATGTGTATCTGACATTTCATCTCCAAGACACGAAAGCGCGAGGCACAAATTTCCGCTTTGTGTTATTTATGACTGCGGCACATTGGTCAGGCCCGATTGTGGTTGGTTGATTAAATCATCGAGTATAACAGCCAAATCTGCTCACTTGTACACAAACTGCAACTCATACCTTTCATTATGCTCCTGGTAGACCAGGCGAGATTTCTCCAACAGGTACTTCTCCACATAGGCCCTGAAACCCATTTTAAGAATGAGGTGGCAACACTTTTGCTATCTCTCATCATTATTATTATTATTATCATGACGGACTTTGCAGTTTTTCTTCCTGCATCGTGTGTCTTACCCTCTAACAGTGCCGCTGGCTTGGTAGTTGACCTGGATGAACTTTCCAAAGCGGCTGGAGTTGTTGTTGTGGGCCGTCTTGGCGTTGCCAAAAGCCTGCGTGGAGAGGACGGACAGAGAAAAAGAGAGCGCCACCGTCAGGTCGTTGATGACAGACAGGGTGTGTAGAATTAAACAAGCAGGTCAGTTAGCCAGTCGTGGCTCCGCCCCCACTACAAGCAAGCCCTGCACCATACTGCTGAATTCTTAACACACCACCGTCACTATTCATGGAAGCAGACGCATCCATCATTAGGGGCCTGGAGAGGTTGCATGTAGGTTCTCATTAGGAATGTGCCGGGGCCCTCACTGGCAGATAAAAGGAGGAGATGACAGGATGTAGAAGATGACAAGAGACAGAGCGAGTGAGAAGCCAGAGGGCCGCAAGGCAAAGAAAGATGAGGTGAGAAAAGAGATGTTACATGAGAAGAGAAACATTAAAAAAGGTTGAAGATGAAGGAGGGGAGGACGTTATGTAGCCAGACCGAAGGCAAAAAACTGCTGGGTCAATAAGTTTCCTTTCAAGAATTTTTCATAATGTTTCAAAACAATAGTAACGTTGTCCAAGTACGTAAAATGGAGGAGCCTCACTTGAACATTTTCACTCCCACAAACATAAGAAAATGAAATCCCTGTACACTTAATAAAGGTTTTATGACAATGTTTACAGTTTGTCCCTAGAACAGATTTGTGGAACACACTAAACCGAGAACGCGCGTGTGTGTCTGTGCGCTGCTTTCTAAGAACAGCACGGTGAGATTAATGAGCAGTCCCCCAAAGTCGGTCTGATTTAGTGGGCAACGCTGCTTTGTGGTCAACTCCTGCTGTGACCGCAGCATAGGAAAGCACACACGGGGATTAGGCCGCGTGTGTGCGTCATGTAAAGTGACAGAAAGAAAACACAAAGAAAAGTCAACACATTTTATAGAAAAAGTAAAACACTAATAATGTGCCCCAGAATTTAAACATGTAGTGTGTGGAGCAACTTCAAGTCAAGATTATTTCAAAAACTGCATGTCCAACAGTTTTGTGCTTAATTTGCATCTTTGTGTGCACTCATTTATAGACATAATGATTAACTTTTGAAAAAAATAAAATAGCTCATTTATGCTAGCTCAGTTCAAATGACAGATTTGCATTGAGCTGCACATTTGTTATGATTCTGCAAATGCAGCATGCTGCACTGGCTACGAAATAGCGTTATGCTAATGTATGCTTCACACACCCCCAGGTTTTTCCACGCCGTCATATTACATTAGCCACTTGTTTCTTCCTCTCCTGCTAATAATCCTTTTTTTCAGCCTAAGAGGAAACAAGTCATGTATTTCCAAGACAGGATTTAGCTTGTTAAACAGAGCGCGCGGAGGGGGTTAGCCAGTTAATTATCATGTCAGGATCTTCCTGTTAGCAGGAGGTGAAATCATACCAAATACCAAAAAGTTTATTACGTTCTTCCTTGCAGCACAGCAGCAGTATTTTCCCATCGGCTACTGAAAACCTTTCGGTGACCTACATTCGGAAACACAGGTGGACGCGTGCCAAATGGGCCAGTTATCTTAGGTTTTGTTAGCTTGTCTGTTTTGTGCAGATTTAAAATGATGACATGCTGGCAGCTACTTCAGTTAGCTTTTTTTTGGTCGATATGAATGAAAAAGGTCTTTGAATAGGCTCATCTTTTTCTCAAATTGTTGTGTGACACTAAGCGGGTTTGGGTATTAATTACAGTAGCGTGTCAGGATCTTCCCCAAAGCGGATCAAATATGTAACCTTCATACTTCTTGCCTCTGGCACATTGACTGTCTTTTACAAAAACATTGGCTGACCTACTTACTGAGCTAGCTGTGTTAGCTTAGCATTAGCTGAGTTAATGCACCTGTAGAACAGCTGGACTGAGGTGCCAAAATAATGAAAAACTGCTCTTATCTTACAAGCTTGTACAATGTTTTTGTCTGATTAACAGATTCCCTGGTGAATTAATAAAATATTTTGGAATTTTAGATGGTTGGGAGCAAAATGGAAGCTCTGTAGTTAGCATAGCACAGCATAATCATCATACTTATGGCCCAAAAAATGAAATCAATTTGCTGACCTACTTATCGAGATGGAGACCTGCTACATCAACTGTTAGCTAAGCATCCATTAATTGAAATATCATGCCTGTTTCATTGAGAACAGCGATGTTAAAATAAGAAAAAAAAAATTATATTTAAAAAAATAAATATACCGGTTTTTTTTCATGTATAATGCGCCCCCATGTATAATACGCACCCTAAAAATTGCATGTGGATGCTGGAAAAAAGCCTGTACCCATGTATAATACGCACCCAAATTTTGACTCCTACTTAAGTCCGTAAACGTAAAATTATTTCAGAAAAAAGATCATCTTTGGGAACAACCGGATGTTATTCTGCCGGTCAGTATCACTGCGCATGCAGTAGCAAACTCGATAGCGAAGAAATATGTGAGACTCTCAACGGGATCACCAATATTTGAGTGATGTTCCAGTTATTTATCACAATTATTTATTATTATAATAATAATATATATAATAATTATTTATTTATTATTCACAATTGTCATGGTGATCTTTCTGGTGATTTCTTAACTAGGCTGGATGTATTTTTTTTGTTGGCGTTGATGTCTCCGACTGCCCAGAAAGGCACCACCGCGATCAGTTAGGTTAAAATGAAAAGAGAGGAAAGTGACGTGCGGACATGTGAAAAAGGCGGCTCTGTATGGGAGAGAAGTTGAAGAGGAATAAAAACACCCTTGGAAACCAAAACTTGCCCCTCGTCGTGACTCGGAGCCGCAACAAATGTTTCGGATTTGTGTAGGGTACATTGTGACAGCAAACGAGCAGGTGATCGAGCAAGCGTCTGATACGAGAGCATTGCGTTCGTATGGAGCGTGTTTGAAGTGAACAGCAGAGAAGAAAGGAACAAGGCAAAGTGTTGTGAAATAAAATATTACCTGTAATACGCATTTTGTTATTTGCTGATTGAAACTGCTAATTAAACTGTGAATTGAAACTAATAGGTAGAGAACTGAACTCTCGCTCTTTATATACCCGGTCTGCGATGGAGATTAAAAAACAAACAATATTTGACAATAACACACCATCAAGGATTGCACCATCGCATCAAACGATGTGTCGTCAATTATGAATTTTACCGACTAAGTGTGTTGGGCAGGATGGCTGAATGCGATGCGCGATTGACAACAAACAAGAAGAAAGGTGATTTCAAGTTTTATTTCGAGGGAGATTTTCTTAAAAAAATAAAAAAAAAATAAAATAAAAAAAATTGTACCCATGTATAATGCGCACCCCAGATTTTAGGACGATAGTTACATTTTGCGCATTATACATGGGAAAAAAACGGTATATCAATATTTGTCCACAATTTTATACACCCCAAAGCTAATTTCAAACACTTAAAAATACTTCTCTGTTCATTTTTTCTGTTCTATTGGCTGTGAGATGATCCTGCTATTGAAGAAAAAACAGACGGGACTGGAAAAAGAGGAAGGGCGGTTACATGACTGTGAGGCTCAAGAGCTTCTAAGAACATGTGGGCAGTGATGATGACAAATCTTGGACGTAAAACACAAGAAAGGGAAATGAGTTCATGAAGTGTCTGGTTATCCCCTGAATCAAACCCAATAGGCACGCATTCAACGCTAAATAGCGGCATTTCCTCCTTCCTTTCTTTGGAAATGTCAGCCTGCCATTGACCTCACTTATTGGCTGAACATTTAGTGTGCTCGTTAAACGTGAGCGCTCTAATCTTTCTTCTCTCCTACTGTTTACGAGCTGCATTCGCCAACAATTTATCTCGTTTCACCACCAATTAAAAACGGTGTTGTCGTTGAATTTTTTATATATCGAATCCCAGGGTAAGTTATTATACGAATGTCAGTGTGAAGCTTCCAAGTCCGTAAAATGTCTGTAAAAGGTAAGCTTGAACGGATTTGGAGTGGAAGAACCTCCATCGGGTCGTGGGAAAGGAATGGTGGAAAAACCACAAATGTTTGAAGAACAAGTCACTGTGCCGTACCGCACCCTTAAAAAGTGTGATTCACTGTCTTTCTTTACGACTGGCGCAAGCACGCAAGTGACACATTTGTTCACTCTTGAGCCATATGAGCTCTGGCCAGCACGTGGGTGAGCTGGAGCCCAAGCCAGCACCCGGGACCGGTCCTGGAACCTAGAACTCACGTTCACACCGAACGACCGTTGAGTCTTCAATGACCCTAACACGAAAGATGGTGTAATGAAGTGACAATCTCTCTCTCTTTCTCTCTCTCACTCACTCGCTCTCTCCATTAATGGTTGCTGTCACTGCGTTGGACTAGGTCTGGATCTCATTGGCCTCGGGAACGACTCAACTCAAAGGGCCAGCGGGTGGGGCGGCAGATGAAGCGAGAGGGGACGCACAATGAGGATGAGCCGACTTTTGCCAGACAAGGACAACCCGGTGCAAAACAATAAAAGCGAAAGGTGTGTTCATGAGTTATTCAAAAAAAGTTGTAAAAATGTTTATCTTTATCCTATCATCATCATGTCTTTGGAGGCACCCAAGGACAAAACAATGGCTAAAAACATTATATAACAATTGCATTTAAAATTAAAATGTATTAACTAAAAAATATTTAAAATTAATAAAATATTGATTTAAATTTACATTAAAACTTACATCATAATATAGCCAAAATATACATTAAAAATACAACATTCAAAAGGAATATAAATGAATATAAAATGTTCATACATCAAATAACAAAATCATAATAAAATAATCTCCATGTTTTCATTCATTTACACAATAAACCTTTGCTTCCAAATTATTATTATATCATAAATTGAAAGTGAATCTATTGTCAACATTGATGCTTTACTGCTTGGCTGAGTGCAATCGTGTGCGTCTACAGTTTAACAGCCACCGACTGTAAGTGACCAAATATGGTATTCAAATGCTAAGAAGCTTGCGCATGTTGTTGACCCTGCCAGTGTACTATAAAGACATTTCACTTGACTTGTTCAGCGTGACTCAGAAGCCAAAGCTCCTTCTTTACGAGTCCATTTGAGACCCAATTTGACTTTTTTGGCTGCTGTCATCAAATCAATTCCTCTCGAGTCTTGCAGCCACAGATGTCGTACGGCGTCCCCGCCCCCGAACCCCGTGGAAAAACTTGACGGGCGTTTAAGTCAGACAAAATGCATCAATAAATTATAAGGCAGCTGCGGTGGTTAGCGACGCTGCTTTTTCGCAAGAAAGCTTGGCATTCGTTGAGGACTGCGGCTCAACTAATTACAAAAGTAAAGGCCAAAACATCCTGCCAACGAGCATCTCACAGCATAGCGTCTGACGGCAAACGCTAGAGTTTACGCCAGGAGGTGGTGTGGGAAAATCCCGCAGTGGAGTGCTAATCCCCTCGGGAGAGCAACACGTATATAAGTGCAGCCAGAGATGATTCATTTGTGGGGGTGGAGGCTTTATACACAAAGTGTGGCACATGCTGTGTATTGGTGCTCTAGTTATACATCATATAGAGGGAAGAAAATGCTATACGAGGTCATGAAACATCATACGGCGTTACGTTGTTGCTTCCACTGTAGAGCCTGACCATTTGTTTTTGTCTAACGCCTTCATGGGAAAAGTAAGACGTCATCAAAAACAACGGGACCTAAAACGCATCCCTGAGGAACTTTGTTAATAATTGTGACTGGTTCTTACTCAGGCTCAATGTACGAAACACATTTGGAGCGGACTTGAAACAATTCCCTGAGGAACGGCACTCAAAATTGGGACTGTTATTGGAAAACAAAATCATGTCTGGACTATACAAACCATTAGTACCATGTACTAATCTAAACCAGATTTTACTCTACTCTTACTCTTACTCTTACTCTTACTCTTACTCTTACTCTACAAGCACACTTGGATGAATTTGGTGTGGAAGAACAATCCCTGACTTGAAGGCGTTTGGGAGGGCAACAATACTTTTAGTTCTCTCAAGTTAATTTGCGTGGAGATTTTTTCTCAGAAGAACGGAAGTAGAGAACAATGACCTATTTGCCTTGCTCTGAATTTGGCTCAAAAAGCCATTTTGGTCCAATGGGAGGGAGCAGAAACACCATGAAAGATTTGTCTAACAAAGCCCGCAGTCAGAAGCTTTTAATTTAAAGTGCCGAAGCTTTGTTGGAGCGAGACCGAGCAATGAAACCTTTGGTGCTTCAGAGCAGATGTGTCCGTCACAGAAAACCGCAGTCTGACCGGGGAGATGCAGACTCTCCAATTGTGGTGTAAAAGTCCAACGCGACGAGGAAAACCTCGCCGCATGATTTGGAGCCGTTCGCCGCATTTCACGGCTGTCAAGAAGCCGAGAGGTCATTAGAGCGTCCCGGCGAGACACACCGCCCACCGCTCGGGGGATTCTCGCGCCGGTGGTGAGATGATAAACATCTTCCCGCACTTCGACGGCACGATCATTTCTCAGCTGATAGCTCGTACGAGCCGAAGTTTGCGTCAGCGGGGCCGTTGTCGGAAAACTCGATATAGATGTAAAGAGGACCTCTGCTGTTGCCATGGCAACCACGAAAGATCATACTGAGGTGACTTAAAACATCCGTGAACTAGCCAGGACGGCGCATGTGTTGGAATGTGACCAAAGTTAGCGTGTAGCATTAGCATGATGTGCTTAACTTCTTAGCACGTTATCATGCCAGAATGTTCACAATTTACAATTTTTTATTAGTATTTTTTCCCCTCTGAAATAACTCATTCACCGCCAACCCAGTTAATATCCTTGACGTTTATAACCGTCAATGGTACTGAATGAGTTAATTGAAATAAATAATTGACAGATTTATCAACTCTTAAAATAATCGGCTCTAAAACTGAAAAATGTGCAGCTGCGTGATCGGTATCGGAATCAGTATTGGCCAATCTCGCTCATGGATAATCGGCACCGGAATCGGCAGCAAAAAAGCCCGGTTGGAACACTACTATTCAGGTCATATCACTCCAAAAAAAACTTTTATAATTTATGACATAAACATGGTGGACTTAGTGTGATTTTGGCCAACAAGTCCACTTTCCAGTTTCGCCAAGTCCAAAAATCTACTTGTCGGCGTCCAAAGCAAATAGCTGCAGTTTGGATGGCGAGTCTTTTGGCGGTGAGTTCATAACTCAGTGCACAAGAGCCAAAATGGAAGGACTTGTGGAATTCTGGTCCCGCGTCTCGATACATGGATGCGCGCCGTGTTGGAAGCGTGAAGGGGACTTACAAAGGTGTTCGATAAAGACACAGACAGGTATCTCCTGTCGTCTTGGATGAGAGACTATGTGGAAAATTGGCACACCATGCATTATTTCCTCCTTTTTATTTTTTTTGTCCCTCTCTTCTTGCCGTCTTTTTCTCCCTGCTCTGCCTTATCTCAGGCCGCTTTCCCGGCCAAGCATGCAGCAGAAATAACAGCACCAAAGGTCTGTTTTTACTCCGCAGATCAACCTGGGGGCTTCATTAATCTGTTATGAAAAACAAAATGCATGCAATTAGCATGCATGAGCACGGAGAAATGTACAACAACACGCATCAGCCAAATGCAACCCATTTTTGCCCCTTTCAAAGTTGGTGAAAGAAGGAAGAGAAGAAGACAAACTTTACTCTCCCTTGTTTTCCATCAACCAATATTTTCCATCAATCAAATGTCATCGGGACTTGGAATGGGGTTTGTTTGCTCCACTTTCTGCCTCATGTCAAGGTCAGCTAAGTACACATGGCGCTTGTTTTGCTTCTGCATGCGGAAAAAGGATTGGGCTGATGTTCAGTGCATCGATTCGAGTATGACACAAGAATGTCGGCCGGCCACCCAAAAATAAAATATTGGCTTTTATCGCTGATAAATATATACAACATATGATTCTATCTGCAAAATATCTTTTGTTCCTAAAATGAATCAAAATACTTAGCAGCACTTTTGCTGCAAAAGTGGGGCACTGGGTTGATGCAAATGACTCCATCATGTGTCGCTCGCCAGCCCTTTGAGGATTACGCCACCCGCTCTCATCCCTCGGGGGGGGGGGGGGGGACTTTCATCTCCTGCTTGTAGCATCAGGAGGACCACGCAGGCCTCACTTTGATGGATCCCAAGCGGGTTCCAGCCCTCTCTCCTGCGTGTCCTGGGTCGTCCCCAGTTGGGACATGCCCGGAACACGTCACCTCGAACACATCATCCTAACCAGATGCCCGAGCCACCTCGTCTAGCTCCTCTCGACGCCGAGGAGCAGAGGCTCTTTGTTTTGAACGCAGGCCCGTGCCAAGTCAGTTTTTTTTTTAAAAAGATTGACTATGACAAACCACTTAACAATACGGCTACCATTATGAACAGTTTATCAATTCAAATAAATAAATGAAAATTAAAAAATATATTAAAATAAATTAACAAATAAATCTTTATCAATTCAATTAAATAAACGACTTCATGAAACATTCATACAGACTTCATGCATCGCTCCAAATGGTTAGATAAGATTTAGGTGGGGCAGCAGCTTAACGTGCCCAATTGTGAGCACACGTCTTATTTGGAAAATCATCGCTTATAAATCTCAATACAATTTAAAATATATACAGGAGGGCTTGTGGGTGTCGGTCATCATAGTGCCGATGATAACCCAAGCACAGATGGAATATTTCAAATGGAAATCCCCATTATTTAAAATAAAGACTCAAAAATGAGAGAGGTTTACTAAAGAGATTAAATCATTAAATTATTAACTTCATTGTTCACCACAATAGCCTGTGGGGTGGCGGGAGGGGCTGGCTTTTTAAAAAATATTTATTATTTTGATTTTGCGGCACATATGAAGATTAAGCAGCTTTGAATTTCAAATGAAAGCCAAAACAGTTGCCCTATCTCTTCCAGCAGAAGGATTTAGCATGATTAGCTTGAGGCACACAAAGGCCCGAGGCAACAAAAAACACACCGACACCTCCACTCATACATTTTCAATCTCTAAAATAACTAAAAGGACGCTCGAGACTTTTCATACGTCTTGACTTAAGAACCGATATGCCACATTTGTGGGAGAGAGTAGCCTCAACGCTGGACCGGAATAGCGCTTAGCGTAGATTGAGTTAGTGCAAGCGGCCCAGATGGCTTCTTTGCAGCTAATGCTTGTAATCGCATCTGCTTCTGATGGCGGTGGCGGCAGCGGCGCTTCGATTGAATCAGGCCCATTTGGAGCGTTGGGCCACTTCCATTCGAGTCTGTTACGACACATGTACTTCCTTCGCTTATTCCAAAGTCGAGTTGGCTGCGCAAAGGGAGCATGTAGCGTGTTAGCATAAAACATTCAAGCAGTAAGTTGTCAGGGGAGCCACGGGGCACAGATGAAAGATTTTTTTTCTTCATCCGTTCAGAAGATGGGAGCCCAATTCCAGAACTTCCAGCTGTTTCTTTGTGTTAGCTTGACATTTTGGAACCTTTTTTAATGACTAGTCTACAGTTAGCCGTGCCACAATGTACAATGGTCACCATGTTAGCGGTCTTTAAACCAGGAAAAGAAAAACTCAATGTTTCTAGAAAAAAAAAATGGAAATTGGCATATTGTATCATCTCTGTCCTTACCACAATGTTTTATAGCACAGCGATTTGTTTTATTTTTTATTTTGGCCTCGAGCGCAACTTGACTGCTTTGGCTCCAGCCATGTGTTCATTCATGTTTAGCATCTTGACTAATCTTCTTACAAGCTAAATCAATTCTAGTCATCAATCCAATCGCACATCAATCTAAATATAGACCACGATAACATCATCAGTCACAAAAATGGGGAAATTCCCATTCAACAAGATCAAAACAAAAACAAAGACGTGCTCTACCAGAACCGGTGAAAAACGTGTTGTCGCTACAGCACGTCTTTCCAATGCGCAACATCCCGCTCGGATCGAGCGAGTCCACGCCATGCAGCTGTCTGCAGTCAAATTGTCCTGGGCTTTCCTGAGAACGCAAAGCAGGAATGCTTCCTGAGAAGGACAGAATGTGAGCACCATAATCCGGCAAACAGATGTTTGGGGAAGAATGCTGGCTTGCCCAGAGGACACGGATTACCGGCGTGGAAGCGCTAACAGGAAGTTGCGCGGGCGCATCAGTGACGGTTCGTCAACGCGTAGCCATTAGGGGTGTAACGATTCATCGATACATATCGATTAATCGATATAATGCTCTACGATTTATTGGCATCGATGCTAAACGTAAACATCGATTTATATCGCCGTGTTTGACCTCGGACATTAGACGCGACTTTATTTTGAAATCCAGTTCATTGTTGCTTGCTTCCTCTTTCCGGGAGCAGTGCGCGGCGTGTTGTGTTGTGAGCAGAGCAGGCACGTGAAAGGGGAGTCGACAACTAGTACGCGGCTCCTGGGCTGGTGCTATGGCTAGTGTCCAAAAAGACGAGGAAATTTGCTCCCCTTTAGGCTTCAAGTCATTCGTTTGGAAGCACTTTGGATTCCAAAGAAAAGATGGCTCAACGGACAAGACACGTGCAGTTTGTAAATCTTGCCATGCGGTAATCAAATATTCAGGGACCACAAATCTCGCCGCACATTTAAAGAAAAAACACGACATCAAAGTTCAGTGTTAAAATAAGCACTTTGTATACTACAATACTCTTGTAATTTCCTAAATAAAGAGTTTGCAGTACCTTGTTGATTTTGCGTATGAATTGTTATAAATCAGGATATTGTTCTATATTTTTTATTTAAAAAAAAAAATATCGATCATAGAGCACTATATCGTGATGTATCGTGAATGAATCACAGCAGGCTTTAAGATATCGGCAAATATCGTATCGTGGTCCTTTGTATCGATATGATATCGTATCGTGACAAAACCCGCGATTTACACCCCTAGTAGCCATGTAACGGCGCTAACCAATGGATGATCACTTCTACGACAATCCTGGAAAATCACAACGTCCCGTCACAACGTACGAATCGTAGCGTCGGCTAACATAGTGCATACAATAATATGGTAAGAGCAGCGGGGGGAAGTTTACAAGCGGCACAATGGAAGGCGGCTGCGAAAGCCTTTTCCTTTTGTCTCGGGTGAGCGAGTTCACCTCTTCTGGTGTTGTAACTGTACACCGAGCTCGAGACTGACTAGGTGAAAGCGAGGAGCTGTCCTCCATCCCGGGCCACTCGTCTCCACCTTCTGGAGCCGCAAAAAGAGAGGAGGGCCCGGGCACTACCTGGAACCATCCATCAGCCGCAGGTGACAGGTCGTGTCCCTCGGGGGGGCCTGCCTGCTTTAGTGCACTGAGGACATCTGGATGGGAAGCATCTGGTGGAGGGGGAGGGGAGGGGGCACTTCTGCGAGAGGCCACAACAACAGGCTGTCATCTGGACTCGGCTAGCACCGCGCAATTGGGCTTGACGGCCCAGAAAGCTTTTGCAGAAGGTTGGTAAACAACACAAGTCAAGGCAGAAACGTGAGTGAACATCTCAAGTTCAACAGAGCCATTAGAAGACGACATTGACATTGAGCTCTCGCCAACTAATCGTTTCTTCCAACGTGCGCATTTGCGGGCGTCACTTAGGCACATGGCAATTAGAGTAATAGTGGGACTCAAACACCTGATGCCTCAGGAGACATCTGTCGCCACTTTGGAGGCGGAACCACGCAAAGCGTCTTCATGCAGACGACGTGTTACATTGCTTGAACAGTTGCTGGGTGGGTGGGGGGGGGGAATCACCTCATCTCGGTGTTGACCGTGAAGTCATCGCAATAGAAAAAGAATTTGTGACATGTGTCGTCATTTCCAAGCAACATTGAGCAGTTTCACGCCAAGCAGCTGCACTGGAAGCTGTCAGCCGTCAGCCGCCTTGACGTTTGCCAGATGATGAAGCGTAAATAAAGAGCTAGCAAGCGAGCGATCGAATTGCCCGTCAACATCCACAGCTGCGTGCGGACAACACCTCCACGTGCATCCTGACAGCTCAACTCAACAATTCAAAAAAAAAAAAAAAAAAAAAGAAAAAGGTCCTGAATTGACCGGGTTGTTTCGTCATCTCGCAAAACTTCCCCAATGATTTTTCATAATCCATAATCCATTTTTGATTTTGTAATCCAGGACGGATTAGTCAACATTTCATGATCTTTTTTTTTTGTGCCATCAATGCAGAGATTGAGCAAACCCGGTTTCTAGGTCACATGGCCTGGATATACTCGTCATATCATACGCGCTAAATATAGGCCACGGGAGCTTTCTAATCCGTTTCACGACCTGCGGCATCCCGAGGCCAGAGGACCAACCTGCTGCCTTCTCGTTGTATTTCGTCTGGGCTTTTGTCACCTCCGCCTCTAATTTAGAACATACGAGCGGGAGGTGAAGCCCCGGGAACGAGAGTGCGGCAGCTGCACGCCAGCCGGACTGCTGGGAATTCCCGACCGACTAAATGAAGTCCAATGAGCCTTTGGTTTTGGAGAGAGCACACGATTCACAGCCACGATTACTTGCTGTCTTTTTATTTTACTCGCTGTGCTGATTTTGAGCAGATTGAGTTAATTTTATTCTAGGTTGCTGATTGGGTGGGTGGGTTGAATACAAATGAGTCGTTCTTTGCAGAGGATAAAGAACATGTGCCCGCCAGTACACCAACAAAACAAAAAAAATGTTGCCGTCCAAAGGACGGCTCGAGGCAGGACTGCACTTGCTCGGACAGGCGCAAAAAAAAGGGCAGCGTCAGTGCGTCTTACCTCCAGCACGGGCCCCGCCCCCAGGATGATCTGCTCCACGCCGCTAGCGAAGCCCTTCTGGCTGAGGGCGGTCAGGTGGTGAATGAGAAAGTTGGTGCTCTGCGTCTTGCCAGAGCCGCTCTCGCCCGAGATGACGATGCACTGGTTGTGGCGGCGCTGCAGCATGGCGTGGTAGGCCACGTCGGCCACGGCGTAGATGTGCGGCTCCAGCTTGCCCAGCGTGTGATTGTCGTAGAGCTTGACGTACTTGGGGTTGTAGATGGGCAGGAACTGGAAGGGGTTGACCACAATGAGGATACTCCCCACGTAGGTGTAGATCTTCTCTTGGCGGAAACGTGCCCGCAGGCTCTCCAAGAGGGCGTGCTCCGTCAGTTTGGAGAGGGCGCACAAATCCGTCGGGGGGTCGCTCCCCGCCGGTTGGGGGAGGAAGCCGCGCTCTACCATGCGGCGGCGCTCCTGCGTCACCCGCAGCCACATCTGGAGGCTGCCGCCGTAGTGGATGGAACCGTCCAGGTTCTTTTCGCGCAGGAGGAAGCGGTAATCGTCGCCGCTGCCCAGCCCGCCGCGGTTCTCCAAGGCGCTCCTGGGCCACAGCATCATGCGCTGTACGGGGCAGTCGCCGGGGTTGAGGATCCACTCCTCGCCGCCAAACTCCTTCACCTCGGCCAGCACGTAGCATTTGGTGCGCTCCAGGCGCAGCCGCTCGATGAGGCACTCGATGGCCTCGGCCGCTGTGGTGTTCTTGCGGGCGCTGACGGGGCAGTAGATGGTGCCCTCGGCCAGGGAGCCCGGGTAGACGCGAAGGCTGAACTCCTGGTCCTCCAGGCGCCGCCGCATGCTGCCGCTGGCGGTGGCCATGTTGGCGCTGCTGGCGTAGCTGCAGCTGCCATCTTGTAAGCTCATGGTGGCACAGCCGCTCCCATCAGCGCTGCGCTCTCACCGGGCACGCTGGCAGCAACTCAGGACATCCCAACCTGAAGGAGACAAAGCCTGGTTGGTGAAAAAGCACGTGCTGGGATACTGGTGAATTTTTTAAAATATTTTAAAAAACATAATAATAATAATTTGTTTGCTTCATTATTGACAACTCATTCATTAATGCATTTCTCTCTGGCCGTCAATTAGGGCTGCATATTATTGGGAAAATATCATTCAGCCCTACAGTCAATCAAATGTGTATTTTCACTATTTATGAAAATAAATCGGGCGGCTCGGTGACGCACTGGGTAGCATGTCCGCCTCACAGTTAGGAGGGTGCGGGTTCGATTCCACCTCCGGCCCTCCCTGTGTGGAGTTTGCATGTTCTCCCCGGACCCGCGTGGGTTTTCTCCGGGCACTCCGGTTTCCTCCCACATCCCAAAAACATGCTTGGTAGGCCGATTGAAGACTCCAAATTGTCCCTAGGTGTGAGTGCGAGTGCAAATGGTTGTTTGTCTCTGTGTGCCCTGCGATCGGCTGGCAACCGGTTCAGGGTGTCCCCCGCCTACTGCCCGATGACGGCTGGGATAGGCTCCAGCACTCCCGCGACCCCCGTGGGGACTAAGCGGTTCAGAAAATGGATGGATGGATGGATGAAAATAAATCCATTCCAAACACTCATTTTTAATCAGAAATAATCGAAGTAGCATCTATCGTGGGAAACCAGCCGAGTCGTCACATGGTGGCGACCACTCAATAAACTCTCTGTCGGGGTGCTGAGGGGGAACGATGAATGCAGTGAAAACCAAGTCCGCAGGCACATGAAGTGATGCACAACAACAAGATGCTTTATGCATTGACGGCGTGCCACTGCCGTAAAACCATTATGCGTGCGTGCGCGTGTGTGATCATGTGACAACCCAGAGAACAGAATCCCGCCAAGTGCCAAGATTAACAGCTGCCACCTTCCGCACAAAAGTGGCTGTAATGAGCCAAACAATGGACTAATTCACCGCTCACTTCCTTGTCTATAGTGGCCAGTCTCACACACACACACACACAAAGGTTAATTGATGCTAACAAGGGCAGTGACCAATGTCGCTACAATGAAGCACAAGACTGATTACAACATACTGTACAAGAGTTATTTCAAAGGCAACATGTCGCTCCATTAGTTAGCTTTCAATTTCACAGGCCTCGGAATCATTTCTGCTTTCATAGTTCAAGTTCCTGTAGTTTTCTTTACTTTGCTGAACCCAACAGGATTTTTTTTCCAAACCTGTGGAACCTGAAGAGAACATAACATTTAGGAAAGCCTGAGCTGGGATTCGAACGCAGAACCACAAAACTATGAAGCAGATGGTTGGTAAACGATCCACTATGCCCCTATGGAAAAAATACTGTCTTGGTTGAACTCAAGCAAAGATCTCAAGGGAGCTTCTGTGAGCTCCTGAGACGCGTCTCCTTCCACGCTTCGCCCACCCTCCGTGGAGCAAACACACAGCTGACAAAGAGGCCGACTGTGATCCGCGACGAGACAGGGCCCGATTCCAAAACCAGATAAAGTGAGCGACTGAGGGCCGTGACAACTCTCGCTTTATGTCCGACCAAAAGGAACAAAATGGAAGACAAACAAGATGACCCAAGGAAGCGACAAGCTCTTCATTGACTTCAAATGTTGGCCTTGCGAGTCACACCAGTCGTGCGCTAGTAGAAACAATTCAACATGTATTTAAAATTTCGGTAAGTCACAGTGTTCAGAAAATTGTTTTTTGTAAAAGATACTCAACAAAGACAACAGCAATGGTCTCAAGATAATCGCTCACAACCTTGCTGTTGTCGTAGATCGCCAACAAACATTTGGCTAGCTGTAATTGCTAATGTACTTATTTGAATAATTCTATGTAAAAACAAAATCGGGCTTTGAATCAGCAGGCTAACATAGCAACGGTTGCTAAGCTAGAGTTCATGACCCCAAGACGCAGGCCTCTGATTAGCATATCGCCGTTTGTTTGAGTTGCTGTAGCAAGTTAGCTAACCGCTGTGACAGCCATGATGGGAGGGGCGACTTTGCCATTAAAGGCAATGTGTGGACATGAAAAATTTTCAGCGACAGTAAAAATGTATGCTAGCTGCTGCCCTGGCTACTGTGAATTTCTGGAGAACAAGCTGTCAGAAATGTAAAGATGCCCTTTAGGAAATAAAGGATATTACAGATTACCATACGATAAAGCTAAAGCCCTACTTCGAGTAATGGTTTATTTTTTTAGGGGATGTGAGGAGGGGGCGGGGTCATAAGCGATAAGTCCCACTGAATTGACTATAATGCTTCTCAAAATCCACTCGACGACCATAAAACACACACCCTTTTAGGAACAGAAAAGCTATTTGTCTGTTGTTTATGTGAAAACAAAAACAAATTGAGATGTCCTTGAAGACCAAAACGTTCCTGGTTTCTTTTTGCCTTTATACTATAAGTTCATTTGAAAAACAAACCAGTTCTGGTCTGAATCGTTCTTATCCTCCTCTTCCGCTCCCCTCCCTCATTCTTGCTCTGCGGCCTGCATTCAGTTCTCACCAGTGTAACAGCAATAAACACCGAACCTCAGCATTCCTCAACACACACACACGCGCACACACACACACACACGCACACACACACACGCGCACAAGCACATATATAAACATACACGTACTGCACTTCAAATCTTTTGACACAGGAAGTGTGTTTTCCTGCCTGAGCCCAAACTCAGACTGGTACTGTAAACTCAAAGAAAAGGATCATTGCGGGAATTACATCATGGCACAAAACACATAAACTACACGTGCATGCACTAACACATACACTAACCGACTCACTCACTAACCGACTCACTCACTCACTCACTCACTCACTCACTCACTCACTCACTCACTCACTCACTCACTCACTCACTCACTCACTCACTCACTCACTCACTCACTCACTCACTCACATGTGGATTTAACCAAACCACATAACATTCTTACAAAAGACTGCTGGCTTATTGATAAGAAAATGCCATAGATGAGCTAATGAAATTGTCACTGAGAGCTTTAACTCACTCACGGAATTGCTGTCTTATGTCACACAATTAAACAGATTAATAGAGTAATAAAAAGTTTGTCATAACAAATGAGTGCCGAGTCATTGGAGGCTCTGCTCGGTTGAGATGCCACAACAACACAAAATATGTCACCAAAGCGACACGCACGCGCGCGCACGCACACACGCACACACGCACACACGCACACATATGCTGGTCCCAAAGTGCATTGTGGCGTCACTAACATTGCAACAGCGTCCTGTTCTGGGATGACATCATCCTGAAAGCGAAGGTATTGATTTAAAACCCCAACCCTGTAAAAGGGACAGCCACTAAGGGAGCATCTGTTGCCATGGTTACCGCCACACACTTGCTTGAAATCAATTTGAGCAACACTTTGGAAGGAGGGCCAAATGCAAAAATTTAATCACTTCATTGGATGAAGAGCTTGTTTCATATTATGATCAACTTTATTTTTAAACTCTTCTATTTATACTGCATACATTATATAGTTTTATTATTATTTATTTTCATTGGATTTATTATTATTATTAGTAGTAGTAGTAGTAGTAATAATAATAATAATTATTATTATTATTGTGGCTTTCTAGATTTCATTAATAAATGATCCAGAATTCATATTATGCGCTCTACATTTTATTTGTAATTGATTCAGTTGTAGTTTTGTATTTTCACGAAGTGTTAACATAGGTATTGACTGTAACCATAACGGCAGCGGGGGCAGGGGACGGGTCCTAACGCCTCCCTAATACCTCCATCATTTTCATTGATCCGCCGGTTAGCCACGTGCCTTTCTGCGGGGACGATGATCAATATCAACTTCTGGTTTCTGCGCATTAAAACGATCGATGCTGAGATGAGATTCAATTTTTGGAACACTGCGGCACATCATGCTAGATTTTTTATTTTTTTTATTTAGCTGGGCCGCGCTCCAAAACGCACTCGAGAGGAGCGCAACAAAATAACAACTCAGCGCGAGGAGACGCAACATTGACCGACGGCGCTCAAAACCGCACGACGTGTTTAGTTCTTGGGGAAAACCCCACTATAGAGGCTTTGCAGTCACGTGGTTTTATCACGTGATTTTGTGTTATGCCGCCATCTTGGCGGTCAACTAGTCAGCTCGTTCCTACGTGTTTGTATGGATTGTCTGATTTCTGCGCTACGTTTTCACCGATTTCTTCCGAATTATGGCTGATTTGCTATCCAACGAAGTTAGGCATTTGGATGAAGACTCCAAGAATCGTCACAGAGAGAAGTTGAACCTTGTTGGCACAACGGATCCGTACCTTTTACCGAGAAGCATGCTAAAATCGCCCGAGCATTTTGCAACAGCCGACCTGCCTGAACGCTCATATCCAGATATTTATAATTACCTCGTCGATTTGTTTTGTAATGGCATTTCATAACTTGACATATTAAAAAACTGAATAGAGTGAAATCATTCAGATACTGTACCTGTCTGTTCAAGTTGCTACCATTTTTATTATTTGTTTATTTTTGCATGATGCCACATCTGATTGGCTTGAAAACTTAACCAATAAATATAATTCAATATTTACATTGATAACGTTTTCAAGCATCATGAAAAAATAAACACAAAATAAAAACGGGGGGGTGAACTGAAGAAATCATCCCATTCCCTGCCTTGCTGCTCTTGCTGCCTTTCTAAAAATGCACCCAGCATTTTCAACAATCATATTTGTATCATCCCATATTGTATTATTTCACATTTTGTGAAACAAATCAGGGGTGAATAGTTTGTTTACATACCTGATATGAAGTCCTCATTGCATATCCTTGTGTAAATCGTAGGTTTCCATCGTTCACGACGAATATCCGCGATCCATTTATCACGTTTTTTCATGTTCGCCGGAAATCTATAGAAGCTAAGATTTGGTTTATCGCCTCGTCTATTGCTACATCCAACAGCACAGCAGGTATCCGGCATTTTTAAGCTCAAATAGCAGCAGATATAACAAGAAAGCGTGTGTGAGTCGTTGACCGGCACTGAAAAGTTGACCGCCATGATGGCCGCCAAGCTAATGTGGGTAGCTTGATGACGTCAGCTGCAAAGCCTCTATTGTGCGGATATGACCTTTTTTTTTCCCAACCTTTTCACCATGACGTCACAAGTGGCAAAAGCTCAAGCGATTTTTCAGAGCGGGAATATAGGGAAAAAAAATACATCTGAAATGATCAGCATTCAAATGTCTCCGTCCAAAAAGATGTTACGGGATGTAAACGAAACGATCATAGATCTATAGCATTCGTCCTATCTTCTTTTATCAAGGGATCAGCCAGACTGCAAATATGCGAGGGTCAACTGCGCTCTTACTTCGCTGACAGTTTTCTGTTTTTAGACGCATTACAGCAGGAAGCGCCGACAACTCAGACGAGAGCTGAAACTGTCAGCAAGGTCAGAGTTCTTCTCTTGACCCCTAAAACATTTTGTCAGAGCACAGGAACTTAACTTCATTCATTTTTCCTACTTTTGTCATCATCTGTGCAACATGGGTTAGTTTCACACTCACAAAAAAAAAAACTGGTTTCTTATTAAAAGGTAGAGAGAATGAGTTTTATCTGTCAACCAGAACCGACGCTGATATTAATCTTGCTGATGTCAAACACAAAGCGATGCAATGGTGCCATTTGCCAAACAGTGATTCATAAACCCAAATTTTACAGACCCTCTTGCACGCCTACACGTTGAAACATGTGCTTGACGGACATATTTGTTGATGGCAGTAAATGGTTGGATTTTGATCAACAAGTATAAACGTCCACAGGAGTGAATGAGTTAAATAATTGTGCCTTGGTGTCTATTGTTTAGAAGCATTATGAAACAGTTGCTGCCTTTATACTAAAGTGGGCTTTGTATCCAAGTGTCAAGGTCCTCTTTTTGGTTGAGCTGTGTGGTCACTTTCACTTCCACTTTGGAGGCGCTCGTGTCGCATCACTTCCTGCCTGGGTTACTCCAAATCATCAGAGAAGCTGTGTTTCCCCTAGTCATGGAGAAACCAGAACGAGTTGAAACTAACTCGCAGTCTCATTATCAAATAACTTCTAAAGAATTGAAATCCAAATTTACGCTTAGTCATCATTTATACCCTAACCCTATTTGAAACACTTGGCCCAATAATCATCATCATCATCATCATCATCATCCTCGTGATGGTTGCCATGGCAACAGACCTGGCTCACTCGACTTTTTCCAGCCGTTTATTAGATCCCCTCCTTAAAAAGATAAAAAACAACGCAGGTTTGGAAATCCTTCTGGTGTCCGAGGAACAAATAGGTGGGAGGGGGTGTCGAATTCCATTGGCGGGAATAATATCGCAAACAGACATACGCCCTAACAAACAGGCTGTGTGTGTGTGTGTGTGTGTGTGTGTGTGTGTGTGTGTGTGTGTGTGTGTGTGTGTGTGTGTGTGTGTGTGTGTGTGTGTGTGTGTGTGTGTGTGTGTGTGTTTTACTGAGGCTGTGTGACGGACGGGATGGTTGCCACCTGCACGACGCGACATGACGACGCGTGATGACATCCGCGTGTGCATGCGTGAGAGGAACGAGCGCCACGACGAGTATCAATAACAGTTGCAAGAATGCGGTCATTAGGGACGAGCCTCGGGGCACATCTCGTTCAAGCGAATCCGTCTCATACCAAAGTTCACACACTTAAGAAGATGCGCCCTGGACAGGTCGCCAACCAATCACAGGGCGCAGAGCGCTAAATGTTTCCGTTTAGCAGGCAAGACCTCTCCGATGTCGGTACACGTGCTGAGCGCAGTATAGGAACATCGCAACAATAACAATTGTGGTTTTGATGTGATACTAACGCGGAACGACCTATTTTCCTTAAACGCATTTTTAAAAATTCATCATACATGCATATATACAGACAGAGGTGTCCATTTTGTATCACAAAGACACACACACACAACATGTAAGAGGTGGCGTGCAGATGCTGCGCCCCCTCCCCCCCGCCTTCTTCCAGCCGCCAAATCCACTTAGCGGCCACTGTTGGTGCGCGTGTGCGCGCTTGCCTTCTACTCAATGGCAGTCGCTGTCCTTCCTACTTGCTCTAATCGACTGTCAGTCAGTCAAAGACGAACAGCACTTGCACCTTGGGGGCCTCCCGTGCACCTCGAAGAGTCTCAAATCGTCCAAATACGGAATCACAATAAACGACAAGAAGTGCCGGTTCAATTGAATGCGGCCGAGGCCGACTGTTCGTGAATATTATTGTGATGACGATCAACAATCAATCAAGTGAGATTAGATCATCACGATGGTCACAATGGAAGACCAATCCATGATGAAGGATTAGAAACAGGGATTAGGCATCAACAAGCGCACGTGTGCGTGTGTGTTTCTGGTTCTTTGCCTTCATTTGAATTAATTAACTCCACTTTGACCACACACGCACAGAGCCATTTCAGCGCCATGACAACAGCCGACGCCACAAACCAATCGCCACCCTCGTCTCATTGTCGCCGGCCAATCGGAGCGCTCGGTGCTCCTCACTAGTGGAAAATACTATGATCGATGAATCAAGTTTGCGTTATTTGAGGAGCTATTTGCGTGCAATACGTTCAAAAATCACATTTTCCATCGCATCTCGCTTTCGCCGCACGGCAGTTGAAGAAGGAATGATTCCGATTACTGCGACTTCCTCTAGGACGAATAGTTTCCAAAAGCTAAGTGACTCGCAGGCTGCCGTAAAAGTGGAGCCTCAACCAAGCGTGACGTTTTGCACATCTTTGACAACGAATGAGATTTAATGGCGAATGTCAGTCGACGCGCAAATGTTGATCATCTGACTGCAACCACCGCGCTACAAAGCGTTTGATTGTCTCCAGACGCTTCACTCTAATCTGCCAGCGTGACGCCATTTGCTTCATATGGCGGATCTCTTCTTTGTGCCAACAACTTCAGATGAACGTACAGTACATACTCTACTCCGGCTCACCTGATAAGGTTTGAGGCAAAAAAAAAAAAAATTCCACAATCACTAAGTCAAATGATTATGAAGCAGAAAATGAGCAAACAAAGTAGCGCCTAAAGCAAAACACAAAAAAAACGGAGCACAAGACAATTGCGCCACTGACAGAAGATCGACTGAGTGGCCCTAAAACACACCAAATCCAATTTTACTGCAATATTCTTTGTTTTGCCCTGAAGGAAAAATTTGGACTGAAAATGACAATGACGGCATCAAATGAAGATGACCCTGCCCCTGTGGCATTGTGTGGCGCTCTATTAATAGACCTGCTGAGAGATACATAAGGGAACGTGGCGCCAACACGGTTTACAAAGCCATGACCTCATCTTGGTGTTGGCTTACGCCAAACAAACCTCCGGCGACTTTCTGGCTCGACAGCAAATGTAAAGCTCCAATTTGAAATAGATTCCCGGCCATAACGTAAAATGAGTCCTGCTCAGAAATCGGAAAGCCCAAAGTCAACGCAAACATGCTCGGCTGAAACTTGTGTGATGTCCCCCACATTTAACAATGCAGGGAATCTGGGAAATACAAGCCACACTAAAGGCATCAGTTAGAACAAGACTGTCGCAGTCAACTATTTTTCGATTATGCAAGCGATTAATCAGATAACATTTTATTTTGCACGAAACCATTTTTATCTCAGTTACTGTTTTCTAACGACTTGATTGAAGTTTATTTGTGATGGAACAAAACTAAATAACAATTAAGCAATGTAACATGTGAAGGATTGATGTTGAGAACGGTTTGAAACCGATTCGGTTAACTGCTTAGGTCATTATGTTGTAAAGTCAAAGCAGATGTTTGCAAATGTCTTATTTTGAAGAAACACAAAACACGGTCGGTCCGCTTTTGAAAAGGATGACAAATATCACAGACTGTTGATTTGAACAATTTTACATGCAACAATGACTTGAAAAGATGACTCAATTATTAAAATAGTCGTCCACGTGGAACCGAATTGCAGCCTTGCAGCTTGGGGGACGGGAACAATTGCTTGCAATCAGGTACATGATGTTGTCTTTTAGGAGTCATCCAGTGCGTTTGGTCGACAAAAACCCAAACTGCCTGAACACGCTCGGCAGCAGTTTGCCGAGCGAGCGGCACGCTCTTGAGAGAACCCTCATTGCGCCGTCATCTTTGCTGACATTAACATTTCATTTGGCTTATTATGTAAGTGGCAAAGCCTGCGCGAGGCGGGCTGAGCACATCATTCTGACAGCAGGCAGCTGGCCTGCAAAGTCACCCATGCAGCGGCAGCACAGACAACACCCCCCCCTTATCCCCTCCTCCAAAATCCCTCATGTGAACATGCAACTCAGGGAGACGTCAGAGTTAAACGTGCGTACATGCCAACGTTGAAAAATCCACGTTGGATTAGGCCGGAAAGGCGGGAATGTAAATTTGGAACTACTACAGCCGGTGTGCCACAAGGGTCCGTGCTTGGCCCCAATTATTTCTGGGTTTTCTTAAATGACAGTTAAGTGCTGGCGCTTTTGCTTTCTGGGAAAAAACACGTGACATCCACGTGAAGAGAATCACATGTATTCAAATTGACTAAAAATAATAATTAAAGCCCCGAAGTGATGTCACGGTTGTATTTTGGTACAAATAGCCACAGGCTGGTTGTGGGCTTTTACACTCCCCCCCCCCCCCGTCGAGCAAGTCTATCATGCGAGCTCTTGGACCAGAGACTTGAGGGGCCGCCGTGTCGTCTGGATGAGATGGCCAGTCTCAACTTGTCAACTAGCCCACGGCAGCGTTGTCACACCGGCTGACCAACAAGAACACGAGTCTCCAGTGAGCCGAATGTTTGTTTTGGGAATTTGCGACCAAGTCGAAGTACCTGGACAAAAAGTGCGGCTTAAGTTGGAGCCTTCGAGTTGATCATCAGCCAACTGGGAGCAGCATAAGACAGATAGACAGCCGCTATTGTGTACACGGAGATGGTCTCAGCTCCTCTGTACAGCGCTAATACGTCTTGCGTCTTTGTTTTTGCTAGTTTGACGGTTAAACTTCAACTAGGAGGGGGCAATATGCAACTTGAAGCCTTTTTTGTGACAATCGCTTGACCCCAGTCTTTCTATCGGACCAGTTGCTGCTAGTTGGGACGCGCGTTGAGTCACTGCCACCATTGTATGTCAAGTGTGCGAGTGCAAGTCAAAGAAAACATAAATCAGACAAAAGATGGCTCATATCCAAAAAATCATGCAAAATTGGACCTCAAGGCACAAGTATATGAGGATTATAGTAAGAAGCCCCAAACAGCTTGAGAGCCCGCGAGAGTCCAATATGATGCTAGCAATGAATGACTTGCATTTGCGGCTTCATTTTACAATCACTTAGTCTTTCATTTTTAACTCCTCAAGCAACATCACTTGCAAAAATGGGAGGGGGGCATTCACATCAGAACCTTGCTTGATTTATTTCTTTTGGGGGGGGGGGCTGCAAAGGAGATTGGAAGCACCCCCCTCCCTTCTGTCCTTCCCTCCCTTCCTTTAGAAGGGACTGCGACAATATGACTACATGAACACACATTGCTCAGAGCAAAAATATATCTATGCGCACGGAAACGTTAGGTAAGAAAACCATTTAACATTCAAACGAGGCGGCTGCGACAAGGGGCGCGTGTGTGTGTGTGTGTGGGGGGGGGGGGGGGGGAGCATATTCCATCTTTTTGGTTTCATAACCGTATGTGACTGTGGACATGATGACAGCGTGCAACATTATGTCCGCACACACAAAAAAAAAAAGACAAGGAAAGAGAAGGGGGCTTTGGTCTTACCTTCTCCTCCTCCGCCGCCGCCGCTGCCTCCTCCTCCTCCTCCAGTCCGCCCGAGCGACGAGGAAGAGCGGCCAACCGCCACCGAGTCAGCCGGAGCCCACTGCGGTGCGTCCGGACAAGCCAGCCACAATCCGCCGGTCCGATGTGTCGATCATGGAGAATCAAATTCCGGGGGAAAAGCTGCTCCAGTGTCTGTGTGTGTGTGTGTGTGTTTGGAGGATTCTGTCAGAATCTGTCTGCCGTCCTTGCCGTCACTTCACGTTACCTCACACACGTCACACACGCCGCCGTCCTCTCTTCAAGGCTTCCTCAACACAGCTGCACGTGGCCGCGCCGCGCGTCCACGCGTGGGATGCAATAGGGAAGTGGTGAGAAGGGGGGAGGGCGGAGGGGGGGACCCTCCTACGAACACAATAACAAATCAGATTTAGACTAGCAATTGACCGCTCACTTAGGAGGGAAATTGGATAGAGAGACAGAGAGATAGCGAGATTTGACAGACTCCATCAGTACCCAAAACCTTAAAATAAGGCCACTTGCCTGATCCCAATACCTGGTATATTTGTACTCGCTCATCCCTAACTTATATACATAAATATGAAAATATAATTCACTCCCAAATCACTGCTTGCTCATTTTAGTAAAATTAACGTTTTTATATTATTTTTATGTGACATTGTCCTTAAAAAAATCATTTTACATTGTTACATATTCCACAAAGACTTAAAAAATTAATTTCGCCTACAAATGATTTGACGTTTGCTATGACGCTTGACTCACATCCGATAGTCAAGGTAAGGTCGCCTTTGTGTGGTTAAAATGTGTATTACACATAACCCGTTTGGTTGAGTCGCGCAAACTAGTCAGCAATTTGTTTAATAAACCGCAGCTAAAGTTGTGATTCAAAATACGCAAAAAGTATTTATAGTAGTATAGTATATACCGTTTTTTTTCATGTATAATGCGCCCCCATGTATAATACACACCCTAAAAATGGCATGTCGATGCTGGAAAAAAGCCGGTACCCATGTATAATACGCACCCAAATTTTGACTCTTACTTAAGTCCGTAAACGTAAAATTATTTCAGAAAAAAGATGATCTTTGGGAACAACCGGATGTTATTCTGCCGGTCAGTATCACTGCGCATGCGCTAGCAAACTCGATAGCGAAGAAATGTTTCGGATTTGTGTAGCGTACATTGTGACAGCAAACAGGCAGGTGATCGAGCAAGCGTCTGATACGAGAGCATTGTGTTCGTATGGAGCGTGTTTGAAGTGAACAGCAGAGAAGAAAGGAACAAGGCAAAGTGTTGTGAAATAAAATATTACCTGTAATACGCATTTAGAACTGAAGTCTCGCTCTTTATATAGCTGACGTGTCTTGCGCATCCGTTCTGCGCATCTGTAATGGCGGCCTCCGTATGATATCCGGTTTGCGATGGAGATTAAAAAACAAACAATATTTGACAATAACACACCATCAAGGATTGCACCATCGCATCAAACGATGTGTCGTCAATTATGAATTTTACTGACTAAGTGTGTTGGGCAGGATGGCTGAATGCGATGCGCGATTGACAACAAACAAGAAGAAAGGTGATTTCAAGTTTCAAGGGAGATTTTCTTCAAAAAAAACAAAAACAAAACAAAAAAAAAACATTGTACCCATGTATAATGCGCACCCCAGATTTTAGGACAATAAATTAGCTAAATTTTGCGCATTATACATGGGAAAAAACGGTATACTATATATAGTGTAGTATAACTATTTTAAAATTGCAATTTTGAGTACGAGCGGTACAAAGCTTGTGTACACTGACCAAATTTGAATTGTCTACAAAAAGTGATATTAGAATTAGAACAGTTTGTTAAACAGCATACAAAATAGATTTTTTTATAACAACAATAATGCTCACTGTAACATTATATTCGACGCTATTTCTGCATATGGTTTGTGTTTAGGCGGGAACCAGACGCGTGTGTAAACACCATGACGTCACAATCACGCGACGCAGTTGTCAAGCCCGTGACGATCAAGTAAACAAACGACAACAATGGAGAACATCCAGTCGATGGTGTTCTTTCTGCTTGGCATGTGGCTCTTTATCACGAGGAGAAGGCAAGCTTTGTTCGAGAGGAGATTGCAGGCTGCGCGGAGGAACACTGCGGAGAAAATGAGGAGAGTTTGGGAATTGTTGGAGGACCACCCCTTTCCGAGACGAAGACGACGACGCCAGATGGTGAGAATTTCTTTTGGGATAAATCAGCAACGATTGTGACTTTTTTCGGCACGATGGTCTAGTATAGAAACAAATAGCTGATATAAGATACAATAAGATACTTGAGAATAGATCTTTAAACTGTCAGGAAAAATGTCAACAAAACCAAGCTTTTTGAAAAGCCAACAACCACTATTGGAGCTAAGAAACCCATTTTTATGGCAAAGAAAGAATTGGTTTGGTGAACTACCACCACCACCACGAGTCAATGAATGATATTAGTAAAGAAACAGCAATACATTAATCCAGCAAAAGTCATAAATAGGGTCAGTCAAAAACATGTTACGTGAACGTGTTGTGACCACTAACAATCTCCACCAGGATCTCTTTGCAGACATAGTACTACTACTACTATTTCTCCTTTGATAACCAAACCCAACGCGATGTGCTTTCCAGATGCTTCAATTGCTGCTCAAGCGCCGGCGCCGTCCGAGCATCTGGGTGGTGCACCGCTCCAACATGTGGTGGGACCAGATCGTCCCAGGCTTCACGCGCGCAGAGTGGGTGCGCCACTTCCGCATGTCCGAAGCGACCTTCCTGGACATCTGCTCCAAGCTGCGGCCGGCCATGGAGAAACGCGACACCAACTTCCGCGTGTGTGTGCCGCTCAAGAAGCGAGTGGCCGTCGCTCTGTGGAAGCTGGCCACCAACAGCGAGTACCGAAGTATTGGCTACCTTTTCGGCGTCAGCAAGACCACAGTGTGCCGCTGCCTGCGCGAGTTCTGCTCGGCTGCCTGCGCGCTGCTGCTGCCATGCCACATTCGCTTTCCCGACCCGGAGATGCTCGCCGGAACGGCGGCCGACATCGAGGCAAGGTGGGGGCTTCCCCGATGCGTCGGCGCCATCGACGGCTCCCACATCCCCATCATCGCGCCTCAGGAGAAGCACTGGGATTTCATCAACGCCAGGGGCTGGCATTCCATCATCCTGCAAGGCGTGGTGGATGGCAAGGGGCTCTTTTGGAGCGCGTGCGCCGGCATGGCAGGAGGTCTGCGCCACGCCCGAGCACTCAGGGAGTCTCTGTTGTGGGAAACAGCCGAGCAAGGGTGCTTGGAACCCGGCTACTACATCCTGGGAGACTCGCCTTATCCGTTAAAGACGTGGCTGTTGAAAGCATTCCAGCAGGACAGTACGCTGATGCCAGAGCAGCGCGCGTTCAACGAGAGCGTGCGCTGCGCCAGAACCACGGTGCGCACAGCATTTTCCAGACTCAAAGGTAGGTGGCGCTGTCTGACCAAGACGAATGACAGGGACATCCAGGTGGTCAAGTCCATGGTGTTGACCTGCTGCGCCCTGCATAATATATGCGAGAGACAAGGAGAGGAATACAGGGACCGTTGGGACACTCCCGCTGTGACGACAATGCAGGATGCGAATGACGAAGAGGAGGAGGAAGAGGAAGGTGGACATGTACGAGACGATGTGGTGAGATTTTTAAGAGATGTAACAACTTGAAATAATAAACTATTATTTTGTATTAATGTTGCCTGTTGTCATTTGTAGAGTTGCAAGGATTTAAAAAAATGTTGCCAATTAGTCGGGGAGGCTCTGGTGAGGTTTTAAAGCAATACTTTGTGTGATGTGGTGATGGGCGGATACAAATACGTGACGTTAAAGGTGAAGCCGCAGGTCCAAGAACGTGCCACAAGAGGGCGCTGCTGGATAAGCGTTGCTGCAAACTCGGGTCACTTGTCCACTGGCGCTCACCGGGCAGACTTGAATAATATTGGTAATTTGGGGGAAATATGATCACGTGGAAGCATGTGTGTGAGCACATTTTAAATCATTACTAAAATCACCCGAATGGCCTTGATCTTAAAAGTATACACGCAAACACATTTAAATGGCTCTTTAGTAAATCAAACTGCTATAAAAAGATGTGGAAATTCTTGGTGGTTCACGATGAGGGAGAGCACTGGTGGCCGCATGTGACCTGTGCATTTGCAGCGTTATTTCCCGAGCGGACCACGAGAAGGTGCCACATTAGAGTGTTGTTACAAGAAGAGATTAAAAACTCAAAGTGTGTCACGGCCTCAAAAGTGCAGCAGATGGCCTTCACGCATCCTGCATGGATTGTGTAACACACACTTGAGCTGTTATGAAATAACCAAGAGCACACACTGGTCTTCCCTTTTCTTCATTTGTGTTCAAAGGTCTTTTGTGATTTCAGTTGAATTAGCACACAAACAAATATTCACGCTTGTCCTTGTCGTTAAGGTCATGGGCAAATTCCACCCATCAAGACGAATAGAATGTCAACATATTATTCACACTTTGACCACATTTTTTCCTGCAATTGAATGGCCATTGTTGTGCTCTGCTGTGCGCACCTTGGCCACCTGGGGGCAGTATAATAAGGACATGCATACTCAGAGGTCATGACTGCTCAGGAATGGGTGTTATTCACAGAGATAAAGAATAAATGCCTTCAGCAAACACATTTGACCTGGCCATTGCGTAAAATCCATTTGCCTTAAAAAAAACAACTGGTTACTTTCACAGTATTTTACGCACCCGGGCGCTTGTCACCTCTGAACCGATTCTGTGCCGCTTAAACTGAGTCTGCTTTGTACCTCTCAAAAGTCATCGACTGTCTCGATGCCTCAGCGCGTGGCCTTTAAAAGCAAGGCGCTAAGAATAAGGCTTTTATTTCAAAGTGCTTGATGTGAGCCGCACGTTGACAAACACGAGGGCACGAGCGCTTTCCGAGAAAGGCCGCGGTCATCCGTCGTCCTCCCTTGTGAGCTGACTTTACATAAATGTCTGATTGAGATTAAGGTCGGGAGAGGACGGCGGCCGTCATGGGCATTAATTGACACAAATCCAATCACTACAATACAGACCAAAAAATATGACCACAATTCAATGAGGTTGGGACATCACATAAAAAATAAGAGTGTACAACGATGTGCAAGTTTAATTGAAAACAAGATATTGAAAAAATGTTGATGTCCTGACAATACATTAACAGTCATTCTAGAGCTACAATATTATTAAAAGAATATAAAATGATAAATGGAGCAAATCACTACTTTTTCCCGGTAATTTTGCTCTTTTTTTTTTTTCTTCTTCTCTGTGATAACAGCAGACACGGCAAAACATTTTTAAAACCTTTTTATTTGTTTTTTTTACAATTATTTTCCCCACCACAAGTGACAAGCTTATCCACAGTGTGGACTGTCCAACAATGGAAGCAAACTGTCACCGGGAAACAAAACAATAAATACCTCAACTATGCCAATCTTAAGAAATATATACACATAGAAAATAGAACTTTGGAAAGAAACTGCATAATATTGATTAGACCGGGAAGATGTTTTGAAACAAAAGTTGCCCCCCCCCCCCCCGACCCCCAAGCCAAGATCAAAGTGTCTTTGGCATCGAGTTCAAAGTGCTACATCAAAAAAATATTACATACGTACGCATCTGCGACGTTACAGCTGATTGCATATGATGGTAACACCCCGAAGTGCTTTATTTGTTCTGTTTTGCACGCGGAACCAACGTTGGGGCTGAAAATCAGGTACATGTTCCTCCAACCAGCTCAGTGGCCTAGTGGTAGAGTGTCCGCCCTGAGACTGGAAGGTTGTGGGTTCAAACCCCGGCCGGGTCATACCAAAGACTATAAAAATGGGACCCATTGCCTCCCTGCTTGGCACTCAGCATTAAGGGTTGGAATTGGGGGTTAGATCACCAAATGATTCCCGAGCGCGGCACCGCTGCTGCTCACTGCTCCCCTCTCCCCCAGGGGATGGATTAAAATCACATGGGGATGGGTTAAATGCAGAGGACAAATTTCACCACACCCAGATGTGTGTGTGACAATCATTGGGACTTTAACTTTTTAACTTAACTCCATAAGACTTAAAAGGTGAAGTCCGTTCATGAGGCACAAACGGGTCGGGAAGACAGATGGGGCCACAAAGATGTAACCAGGTCTTACTTGCAAGTAGACCGACAAATGTTTTCTGCGAGCGCCTCGCCGATGTCAACAAAAAATATATAGAAATTTTAAATGTGGATAAATTAAGACTGGCCAATGACTTAGTGGAGTCAAAAAAGTGGCGTGACAATAGCCAAACCCGACATTGTAACAGTTTCATTGGCTCACACGATCCTTTATTGATGTCGACCATCTGATGACTTCTCGGATATTGACCCCTGACCCTTGACGTTGATAAATCGAACTGGCCAACAAATTCAAATGAACCAGAATGACTGACGCCTTACGGAATTCTTTTAAGTACTTGTAAAGAAAAAAATAAATAAAAGGTTGGTTGAAACTCACATCCCTGTCGATGAAGCGGAGGGCGACATGATGTTTTGTCCCAACGTGGCCGTCACAAAGTTGTCCCAAAGTTACTTTGAAAACAACGCGATGCGATGGGGGGGGTGTTAACAAATCTTCAAAAAGTTGTTTCTTACTCAACGCTCTGTCATTGATGGTGTCAAGAAAAAGGAAGCAGGAAGGGGGGGGTCAGGTAAAAGCTGGCATGTGACAACTTGCTTTCAAGCGAATTGATTCGCAGTCTTACAGGGGGAAAAAAAAAAGAGCCTTGATCCTTAAGGTATTAGGAAATGGCAGGTGGGGAGGGGCTGTCAAGGTGGGCTCACTCCTCGTCCGAGCTGCTAGCGACGTCCAGAGAGTAAAGCATGAAGGCCAAGTCGGGGCGGGCCGGAACCGAGGGGTTCCCCGGCTTCACCATCTCGAAGCCCATGTAGTGGAACGTCTTGACAATGGACACTGGCAGTGAAAAACAACACCTTGAGTTTCATGGAAATTTATCAGTGATTATTTTTTGGGGTTGTAATGTCTTATTTTTATTTATTCATTTTTTTGCTGGCAAGTGTCCAATTGGTGGCCGAGCCAACAATTGTAACGAGCTTGTTACGGTGCACAGAATCAAAAAATAAATCTTACGTCGATCCTCTCGCCCTTTGCAGAACCACAGGAAGACAGAGTTCACCTTCAGCTTCTCCTCTGCAAACTCCAGCAAAGCGGTGAGCCTGAAAACACAAATCCATCAGTGGATGGCGGACGAGGGGTGAGGGGAGGGGGTGAGCAACGCCGATGACGCAGTCTTCTCCTTTTACATAAGAGCTGCGAGCGCTTTACATAATATTGCGGTGGCGCAGCCGACGTCCGATTGCCCGTGGCGGATGTGCATGTGCTCACAAACTTTTGACAGCAAGCGCCTGCCTCACCCTTCTTTGCTCCCCTCGGCCAGCGGCCCGGCAGGAATCTCCAGGAAGAGGCTACCTTCTGACAGCACCGTATCCCAAGAGGCCGAGCGGCGCTCGCTCAGCTGGTAGCGGAAGCGCAGCGGCGAGGGGTTCCCGTTCACCTTCGCTGCCTGAGTCACCGTCAACTTGTCATCCTGCGGGCGTAAGCAGCGCCTTCCGTCAGACGAGGCTCGCGGCAGAGTCGCTCGCTAGGCGACTAAAGTGCTAGCTGCTGGGCTAGGTGATTGCGAACTGTTGCTGTTTTGGTTAGCAACAGAGTTCATATGGGCACAGCAACAATTAACAGTCACTGGGCGTGTTGAGTTAGTGGAAAAATATTCACAGCTGATTGCAAAACTGCATTCAGATGATGCCTTTTTTTGTGTGTGTGTGTGTGTGTGTCTTTCAAGATGACGGTGATGAAGCCAATAAGCTCCACGTGAAGGACAATTAGTTGGTTATGGCTGGTTCCCCCAGCGGGCGGAGTCACATGTGCGGCCTACGACACACGCGTGCTAATAACACAGCAGCTTGTGTTTGATTATGCCTGAAATTGATGAAATTTAGCTTGAATGATTCAAGTCAAGCACAAAATTGTGTGCAGATGAAGATAAGAGAACATTACGATGTCCTCAACCCTCAAAAAAAAATTCTACAGAAAGTCCAATTGTTTTACTTGTACAATTTTTAATTGGAGAAAAGTCACCGTGTCATTTTGTGAACGCATGTGTGGCTTCTTCTTAAGAAAACTCATTTTGGTGTCCAGTGAGACAAAATTTGAAGGACACAAACTTAAAAAAAAAACAAAAAAAACAACTGCCCTCACATGTATACAAAAAGGGTTTTTATATTTCTACATTTCATTACAAGGTGTAAAAAAAAAAAAAAAAAAAAGCGTATGAAATGTTGTTTGACTCTCGCTCACCTTATGTAGAAGCACGTCGTCAAGAGCGTGATCCCTGAAAGTCCCTCGCCCACCCGGGATCTTCAGCTGTGGGTGAGGGGCATCAGGAGCACCACTGAGGCCCTGGGGGAGGAGGAACGGAGCCTGGAAGCCGCAAGCCCAATAACCACGAACTGCACAGAAAGAACGCGCCAGTGAGTTGCGTTTGAGGGAACACGTATGCTTGTTTACTTTTTCCTTTACGAGTGGATGGGCGGCGGTTTCCTGAATTGAAAAGAATCTATCCATTTGATACGATATCTGACTTTCTTTCTCCTCAACCTTTTATTTGTTCTCCCAGTGTATGCAAAAAGTGTGGCAGCAAGCGGACAAGGAGATGAAAAAGAAACAATAATGAAACGAAAATGTCAAAGCTATTATTTTGACTCCAGGGCGAATGTGTGACGAGACAGCCCATTCGGTCTTTGTGCAAGCGTCCCATTCAAACATCTTTGACACTTGCAACTGTGTGCCACGTTTCCACAAGTAAGTAAATCAATTCAGTTCACTTCATTTTGTTAAAAAATCAAATTAAATTAAAAATAAAATTAAAAATTAAATAAATATATGAATGAAGAAATAAAAATCAAGCTCAACCTTGGATAGTAACAAAAAAGCGCATTCCCCCAAAAAATGGCGAGTAGTTCCGCCCCCTGACAATGAACGGGATGCTGGGTGGCAACGCGCTGCGAAAGAAAATTGCGAAAGAGCCAAAAAGCCGTGCTTTGACATCAGCACAAATCCAGACAGAAACTACAACAAATTTTGGGCTCAACTTGAAATTTGGGTCTGGTCAGTTGAATACATATCGCTATGCAGACGACATCAGTGATTAGAGGCGGAGCTTCCCAACCAGCACATTGGGTGGCATGACAAGACGCCGCTGCAAATAGCCCGCCGGGGGTTTCTGCCAGCGCTCCTCTTGACTTGCCGCGGCCTTAGGTGACATGAGACAGACTCGTTCGTGTCCAAGCGGGTCAGGCAGGGGAGCCGGCGACCCAATTGCGAAGCCATCCAACCAAACTTTGTTTGCTAGCAAATGTTGACATAGACGTCACGTGCGGCATATTTGTTTTTCTGCCCATGAAGACCAGCGCAGCTCCCATTCTGGCCCGACTCGGTGTAAAAAAAAAAAAGAAAAAAAACGTGAGAAGCGCCGGACCAGCGCTTGCCATCGCAAGTCACGATAAGAATCACGGGAGGAGAGACAGACGGGCAGGACACAGATGGAGGAAACGATTAAGACTCAGCTGCCACCGAGAGCTCCTTGTCTTTTTTTTTTTCTCCATTGCGCTGCCAGAACCCAATGGACGCACCAGCTTGTTGTGAAAGGTGACACTGTGACATTTCAACCGGACCCCCCTCCCCGAACAAAATAGTCGCCCAGGTCAACCTAAAAACAGAATCTAGGTTATGTTTTGAAGAAGGTCAAGCAACGCTGGTGACGAAGACATTCAGAGATGTTGGGAAGCGTTGCCCTTCCTGCCGCCGCTTGGACAGAATCGGAAGATTGGTTTGAAAGGAAAACAAGGGAAGGGATGAACGTTGAGGTGTTTGGAGGACGGCCAAGAGACACGCGGGGAACAAAACATCCCTGGCTGGAGAAGAGCGGAAAGCCTTCCAACGGCACAATGGGAGAGTGGGGAGGCGAGTGGAAGTCGGCCGCTGCGCCGTCGAAGGCGAGGATGCCGCCTTTCGACTCAATTGCATTTCGGCAAATCTGCATTTGAAGAAAATTGGAGCAACAAGTTGAAAAATCATCTTGCGCACAAGCCAAGTGTCAAATAGCTTGATTATTTTTTTCTTGTGCATTTCTGAGCACATCTGGCTTTTTGTGAGCTATTTCCATGGCAGCTTCTCCAACGCCAACTTGTCAATGTTTGACTTAAGCAAGTTTGGCTGTATTAGAAGCGCAGATAAGAAAAAGCTTGATCGCGTTGCGAGTGCCCACCATCCTGAACCCTGAACGCTAGTCAAATAACCAAAAGTAGCCCAAAACAACAAAACATTGACTTTCGACCAGCAGCCCGTGCGGCTTTTTCTATGGCGGCCTAATTTCTTCTACACATTGACGCAAAGTGAATCAAGTCAAAACAAGGCTTGGCCCCACCCACCTCAAAGTCATCCGCCGACATTGTTTTTGCTTTCAGTCTAATCTGAAACTACTAGACTCCACACATCAAGCAAGACAGTAAAAACAAAAGCGTGTGCGCGACATGGCAGGGCGTGTCTGAAAGCACCGCGGCGGCCAGCCAACGCATTACAAAACAAAAACCAGCACATGGACCGAGAACACAACACGTGAGTCGCGCTTGAAACTTTACAAGAATGTCTTTGAAGAACCATAAGGTGAGTTTGTTTGACAACAAACAGGCCATTGCAAAAAAAAAATCATTTTGCCATCAAAAGCCTTCTCAAAATGAACGGAAAAAGACTCAGTAAACTACTCTGTGTGTCTCGAGAGACAACAACTGATTGGAATCAGAAAATCAGTTTGGATTCAAAAGATGTACAGAATCGAATCATAAACGCTTCACTTTGAAATTGATGGAGACTCAAATGATGCTTTATTGGAGCGAGAGACTGGAGCACTGACAAGTTCACAAGAACGTCATTACATCATCCTTCTTCAAACTCAGCCGTACCATAATGGATTCGGAATTCCACCATATCGAACCGGATCCAATGATTCCAAAGCGCTCCGCAATCGTATCAAGCCGCTTTGAAAATGGCTGGCAGCCAAAGCGTTAACCTCTACATGGATAGGCCGAGTTAGGACATTGGCATCTGGCCCAGAAGCACTTCACATCTAGTGTGACGCATTCAAGCTCGCCCCAAGCCCAAGCGAGGCCTCAAGCCAAAGCCGGCACGCTCGGATGCTTTGGGCTCGGCGGACGGAAATTCTGAGCGCCGCCGCACATAAGACGCTTCGGCGTGGAGTCCGTGACTACGCTTATACATCCGGACCATTGAGGGTCAAGCGAAAAACCAAAACAGTTTTGCCCACCTGGCATTTCCAAAAAATATTTGCCTTGAGTCGCTTAAGCAGAACACCACGATGCAACCACAGCAGCATTCGATCAATGACAACGTTTGCATCTAATTACAACTGGCAGTCAACATTTCAAAGCCAAGCCGAAGAAGACAATTACAATTTGCACCATTGTGCTTGAGGGAAGAAATGCCGACCAGCCGCAATCATAAAAGTGAATATAAAACAAACTGAAGCATTTCACCAAACCACAAAACCAATTAAAGTCTGCGAGCTTGATGCTGACAAATAGCAAAGGCAGGCAACGAATTATAAAACTTTTTGTTTTGAATTATGAAGAGTTTTGTCTTTTGATAATTTTTACTTGACTTTGATCCCATCTCATTTCAATACTGCACCATTCATTTGGAATCACTCAAACTTTACAGTATCATGATGGCGATACAACAGATTTGGAGGAGCAAGCTTTTCCCTATTCATGGCCTTTGTGAAGTATTTTTTTTCGGCCACAATTTTTTTTCCAGTACGAAAACTATGCAACTTAATCCAACATGGAAAAGTATATTTACACAACAGACCATTCGCCAGTTCTGTTGATTTGCATTACACTACATTGGAATTGCAATTTGGGTGACATATTCTCCATGTTTGTCAAGGCCAAAGGTCCTCACTGTATTAAATCATATGATTAAAGAATAAAAGAGTGTCGTGCATTAAAAACAAAAGTTCGTTTGCGTGAAGGGAAAAGGGCTTCACGGAGACACGATGGAACATTCCAGGTACTCAACATGAAGAGGAAGTCGCGACATGTTTCCAAACATTACACAGCAAGCATGTCGTCAGTCTAGGTTTGTTTTTAAGTTGTTTTTTTCTAGGAGGCGCGGGGTCGCCTTCCCATCACCGGAGAAAAGCTTTGCCTCGGAATGCGGTCAAAGTGACATTATTATTAGCACGAGTCACTTCCTACCTTTCGTCTGCGTTCAACATGACAGCCTCGACGACAGCTTTTTACGGTCTTTGTTTTTTTGAAAGAATAAAAAAGTTTTATGGGGAGCAAAAAGGTTAGGCATAAAAACTCTGCGTTCGACGAACTCCAACGAGTTTTATCCGGGTGCTTCGGTTTTGTTTCGATCAAGGTGGAAAGGAAATCAGCTACGGCCAACAAACTGCTAGGAAAGCGCTTGCGCTATTTATATAAAGGAGACGCCGCGGTGCATTGTGGGTGACTCCGCCCCCTCCCAAGCCTCATCACGCCATCTCATAAACAAAAGGCTGAAAACTTCAAACAACACTATTAAAAAGTTGTTTTTACATTTTATGAAAATATTCTTTATTTATTCGTATGTTACGTCAATTAAAATGAAGGGTTACTCACGAGGGCGGCTGTAGGCAAACTTTAGTGCATTTTCTTTCTTCATTAATGAACAGATTCTGTTGATAAAATCGTCCATTCTGATAAAAAAAAAAAATTTCTCATTCTTATGGGATTATTCATAATTAATCGTTTCCATCTCACTGTCTTCTATCTTCTTCTGTCTCACCAACCACCTGCATGTCCTCCCTTAGCTTCTTTTTGGCCTAATACGTACTTGCATTCATAACATACTATAGAGTATTTTTCTTCTTGCTGTGAGTTCACTTTGCCCGAGGGACTGACCTACATCTCCGCAGCTTTTTTCCACCCTAAATCTTTGCGCTTCGGGATTAGTTTACCATCTGATAAAGGTGTTGCGTCTACAAACCTTCGACTAGTTTTATTTAGCAACATCTGCAGCTTTGAATTAAAGCAGAGTTAGAGCATCGTCTGGTTTTCTATTTTGAAATGTTATGCCTTCATGGGACGATACACATCCTCAAAACGAGAACAGAATCCCTTTTCAGCTCGAGACATCCTCTTTGAAATTGTCCAGGGGCCCAAACAAGTGAACATAGCAGCGGCGTTATGTAAGGTGGAATGGAAAAGAGTGCTTGTGCCAAGCAGATTACCCGATCAGTAATAAGATAGCGGGCCGGGCTACTTGATCATGGCACGTTAGCTGCTTGCCTGACGAAGACGACAAGCGTGGCGGAGCAGGGTGGGGGGGGCGCATTTCACAGTTACTCAGCAATATTACAGAGCCCCTCCCCCATTTAGTAGTTTAGTTTCTATTTTATTACTGGTTTATAGTACCCCCTCAGCATAAAGATTGGCAACACCGAGTGAGGCCAAGGTCTCTAATAATGTCAGGAAATGTTGGCCCAGTAACCTCATTTGTGCTGGATTTTGGTCATTAACATGACACTGGATGATTGTTTTCTCGTCACAAGCTCAAAGCACGAGGGATCAAAATAAACAGAGAGGCCCACTGGAAATCTGTCAACAATCAATTTGGAGTTGCTGCAATATTGTCGGTGATGGATCAGCTGCAGGGGCGCCATCAGATGCTTCAATTGTTAACCTAAAGGGGTCAGAATACAATACAAATATTCAAGTAGAATTTTCCTATTCTATATCTATTTTGTAAGCGAGACACATTAGCTCCAAGCGTGAATGACAAAGGCCCAAAGACGCAAACACAGGACGTAACGTGAACTTTGTTTACTCAATTGTGTACGCGGTACACAATATGCACATGGACATTTGAGCTTTGCATTCTGAAACAAAACAGATTGTTGATCACACGAGTGTCCCAGAAAATAAATAGCGCTTCTCCGTGAGGTCACGTCACCCTCCCGTGATGTTCTCGCTATCGGTTCTTTTGTTTCCAAGTACCGGGTCAGCGGTGTCGCTCTCAAACGACGACAAGAAAGACGAGATACGAAGTCACTTGCCGGAGGCAGATGAGCAGCTAATCTGTTAGCGTCTAGCACATTTTGTCTGCGGGAGTGGCAACGGAGCTGCTCTTTCCAAAACGGTCTCGCCCTTTAGCACTTTTGCCTTACGTAAGAGTTCCAATTCAAACAGGGGTTCGCTCAACCGTCCAGAAAAGTCAAAGGTGACACAAGTACTCACACTCTGTACTTAACATAAGTAGAACGTGAAGAATTAAACGGTTTGATGATTATGTGATCGTTCTGGTATGCATAATTCGGCCACCGGGGGGCAGTGCAACACACAGGTACAAAAAAAGCCGACTTTCACAAATATTTGAAGTGACTGACACCAGCGACATTCATTAGCCCATTCGTGTCATTTTGCATAATTTGTTAGCATTAAGCTAAGTGGATTTGATCTGAGGCAAAGCTATGTAGTTGTTTTCAAATCCCAACATGTAGTTTGTTTTGTTAGCAGGAAATATTCAATCGCTCATCAGCATGCTTGAGTGGTGTTTTTTCACATTGACACAAATGTGCAGCACAGATTAATGTTAAAAAAAGATTACCGTAATTTTCGGACTATAAGTCGCGGGTTTTTTTCATAGTTTGGGTGGGGGGGCGACTTATACTCAGGAGCGACTTATATACATATATATGGGTTTTTTTCACTTTTTTGGGCATTTTATGGCTGGTGCGACTTATACTCCGGTGCGACTTATAGTCCGAAAATTACGGTATAAGGATTAAAAAATGTTGTGGCTGTCTTGCAGTAACAAACTCCATCTGGCAGATGAATAAGGAGAAATGTTCTCCTGGCACAAACACGTGAAGGACACGGGGGGATGATGTAAGTCTGCCCAATGGTGAGACGAAAGGCGTCCTCCATGTTGTGTGCTTCAAAGGAATCCACTGAGGGACTACAGTGGGTGATTTATTGATGAGAATAGGAAGGAATAAAAAAAAAAAAGGCAAGTCATGTTCATCAATTATTCAAGCACAAGCCATTACTGCTGGCGTGTGGCCACTGAATACAGTGCGGAAGCTGGGCAAGGTCAAAGGTCACAATGGTGACAAAGGGTTTGAAATTATTTTACATACCACAACATGATCTCTGTACAACACACAAGGACTTGGCATGAAGCCTTCAGCCAAAAAAACTGGGTCGTTTGGCGTAAAAGTACATTTGAGAGCGGAAGCAGACGACATTTCCCGCCTTATCGTGGAAATTTGTGACCTCAAAGTCCGAACGAGCGTGTGAGAAAAGCTTCGCCGGTTCCCACGCAAGACAATGGCCCGGCCCAGCGGGAGCAAACCGAAATTAGCCGTCGCTAATGCTAAGGAAGGCCGGCAGATCGTGGGAACCGCCCCGAGGCTCCTTCCAGGGAAAGAAGTGAGCGAGTGCCCGGCGAAGGAGGCCGAGAGGAAGCGTGAGAACAATGACGAAGCGGCGCGGCCGCCGAGGCCTTTGGAGTCAAAGCGCGCTTTCCCAAAGTCATTGACAAAACAACAAGGCCCGGTTCCCACGCTGACCTTTCCCACGCTGCTACGCCCTGAGCATTGTACATTTCTATTCTCTTGTCAGGTCGTTTTCCTGCAACTGATTGTCTTAGCTTATCTTTGTGGACGTGACTCTAGAAACGCCTTTCGACAAGTGCATAAAGCTGCTTGAGCGACGACAGCACAGGTGAACAACCATGTCATTTGTAAGGACAGAATGTTCCAAAAGAATTTGCGTGGCTAAGCGTAAATGACAGGTTGAGTCGGCAAGCGGTGCGTCGTGCCGGGATGCGTCGGCGGTGCTTGTTTGCCGTGATTCTCTGCAATGTTCCCTTTAATCTACGTGACAAAGGCTCGCGCGCAAAACTATGTCAGATATGTCCGGCCCGCGCAGCGCGGGCCGCTAGGTGAACAACAACACTGTTTCAGCGCACAATCCTCCCTATCGCCGCAGTCTAAACAAGCGAGGCTTTGAGAGATTCCCGGGAATTCTTTCCATATTTTTTCCCCGTCCCGGTGAGTCATTGGATGCCTGACTGGATTTGGCCAAAACACCGTAGCGCACTTCCTGGCACAATGGCTGCAAAAGCCATCAGAAGAATTTAGGCCAACGGCAGCGACTTTAGTTGCGATTTACAAAAGATTTTCTGATTTTCATGAGAACAAATGAGATGGTCACGGCTCATCATTAAGCTGCAGCAAGATTTGTCACAGAGGATAAAGAATACATGCATGCGACTGTTATATAGGCAGACGGAAAATGAGACAAAGACAGGAAACTGAGGCAAACACTTGATAGATTTGTTTCCACTACTGGATGCTTTGATTGGGACTAATAAGTTGCCCAAACTGTCACAATAAAAATGTTTATATGAAGACAGGAGAGCTTAGAATGCTAATGCGGCGAGCATGTGTGTGTGTGTAACAGATGCTGTTGCCGGGCAGAATTGCTCAGAATTTACAGCATTCTGCAAGCTGCAAACTAGCAGGTTGCAATAATTATGCCTAAATACTGCCTCCTGGTGGCTGCATCGGAAACCGGACATTGCAAAGCTATTCGTAGGACAATGACTCCCCCCAGGTGGTCAGAGAAAATTACACAAGAAAATTCACAAAAATTTAATTAACAAAACCTCGAAGCTTTATTTGAAGGATTTCCTTCTTTTCCCCCAACAAAATTCAAAGGGGGAAAAAAAAAGATTCACCAGTGCACCTTGGAATGCTTGATGGTGTGGCCGGGCCTCTGGCAGTGGCGGTCCTTCGAGGGCCCAACAAGCGTCCGTCTCCTCCACCACGCGATCAAATCCCCTGACGGTTCCTCTTACTCCTTGCCGATGGCGTAGGGCTCGTCCACTTTGATGACGCCGCAATCTTTGATGACCACGTCTTTCAGGGGCTTGTCGCGACTGTCCGTCTTTGTGTTCTCGATCTTTTTCACAACATCCTAAATGACAACAACAATGAATAAACGTTTCACATCAAATTGCTCAGAACATTTTTTCATTCATCGAGTCTCAGATAACTGAGGAAGATTTTTACAAAGTCATGTGACATTCTGCCATCATGGGTTCACTGGCAGCCCAATTAAAATGGATATTTGACGTCTTTAGCCGTCGATGGCGGGAAATGACTAAAAAAAAAAAAGAACTGAGTAAGAAGAAAAGCTCACCATTCCCTCCAGCACTTTTCCGAAGACGACGTGTTTGCCGTCGAGCCAGGTGGTCTTGACGGTGGTGATGAAGAACTGCGAACCGTTGGTGTCCTTGCCTGCGTTGGCCATGCTGAGCCAGCCGGGGCCGTGATGCTTCAGCTTGAAGTTCTCGTCAGCGAAGCGGTCGCCGTAAATGCTCTTGCCTTGGCACAAGAAGACAACACGCGTGGATGACTAGCGTGCGCCACCGCAGCCACCGTTAGGGCAAGGCCGGCCGGCGTCTTACCTCCCGTTCCGTCTCCCTTGGTAAAGTCTCCTCCCTGGATCATGAAACTCAAAATGACGCGATGGAATTTGCTGCCCTTGTAGCCGAAGCCTTTCTGCAAAACGGTTGATAAAATAACAAAACAAATCAGTCTCCCCTCTGATGATTTCATGGTACGGCAGCTTTTTACCTCTCCTGTTGCCAAGGCCACAAAGTTGTCAACCGTCTTGGGGACTGTCTTGCCGAACACACCGATGACGATCCTTCCGGCATCCTCCTCTCCGATTTGCATATCAAAGTACACCTGAAATTCAAAATATTATTATATAAGCAATCACACAAAAGATTCTTTAAGGCTAGCACCACGTTGTCTTACAACATTCCGGGCTCAAAGTTACAGTGGCGGTCCCGAAGAGCAAAGGGACTACACATATGCCTGCCAAGACGCCGGCTGGGTGTGTGTTCGAGACAATACCTCGAAGGTTCATAATCATTGCTAAATTTCATTGGCCCTTCCGTAGCATTTAATATGTGTGACAAGCTCGCGGACTTTGGGAGATAAAATTAAATGGTGACCTCGCTTCAACAGAACACACAGACTTGGGTCCTGGGCGTAAAAACGTGCCAGTCTAGTCTAGCATGTTTGGGGGGCGTGTTGCACTCACATGAAGCAGCCTCGCCCCTGACAATTTGGTGACACAAAATAATCTGTGGTCCACATAAAAACGGCGCACTGTCATTTTCCTGCCAGGGCAATGGACTGAATTTTGTAGACGTGCGATGTCTGACTGGGCATTTCCACCGCGCCTTCCAGTACTTGCTTTTGTGCTTATCAAGGTGACAAAAAGCAAAAATATTGTTTTGCCAGACATGTTTCTTTTAGCTCATTTTTTGATCAGAAACCACTGGTGAAATCAACTAACTGATGACTAAGAACAGATGTAGCTTGGGGGGGAAAAAAATATTTTTGTATGGTGCAATGTCCTCCGGATAAGCGGAGGATGGATGGATGGAGCAGTGCTTAAATTGTCACAAAGTTTTGGTGAGGTTTTAAAGATCAGTCAAATGGCTTTAACGGCTGGCAGTAAATAAATTGTAAAAATGCCAACTTTTTTAACGTAAAAGTTCTGCATTCTGTTAAGTTTTATATTCTAATAAACTCGCAGCATCACACCTATGGCCGAGTGTCCCCTCAAAGAACTGGTTGGAATTGTTTTCTATTCTGATCATGGGATAGGAGATGGGTTTTAAATGTTTCAGATTAAAACAAAGGCGTGTGTGTAGGTGTGTGCGCGTGCGTCTGCTACATCGCTAGCACTGGCTAGCCAAAAATCCTAAAATTGACACAATGGAAAAAATAACCTCCGTTACAAAAATCAATGTACTGTAAAGGAATTAGACTATAAGTTCAATAATACACGCGGTTTATCAATCAGGCGCGTGTTCTAAAATTTTCAAATGGAACCCGAGCATGGCAAACATCAGATTGTGATGTTCGCCGGAGGCGAGCGAGTTGGTTTGGGAATGACGTGGCTTCGCAAGTCGTTAGCATTAGCTCCATTAGCATTAGCTCCGATGTAGCATTCCACCACTCCTTTCATTTCAGTCGTTCTTTGTCGCGATGGAGCGAACTCACTTTAGCGGTTACTTTGGGGCCCTTCTTCTTCTCGTCCGCCGACGAGCCACTGGGAAAGGCGAGAAAAAACACCGAGCCCACGATGATCGTGGCAGCTAAGATGAACTTCATCCTTCTCTCGAAGAGTCTAAGCATCAACGAAAAACAGAGTGGCCAGACAGTGAAGCGCAACCCTGGTAGCTTTATATTCTGAGAGTGCAGGCCGGGGAAAGGGGTACAATATCCGGGGTGGGGACTGCGTCGGGGAGGCCACTCACTTTTCCCCAAGTGCAGCTGCGCGTGATGAAGAAGCGACGCGCAGCGCTCTGATTGGTTAATTCTTCAGCCAATTGGATGCAGACGCGTGAGCTGCGTTTTAAAGGGTTTCACGCGTCCAAAGCAGTTATATTTTCTATTTCTATTTTATTACTTCAAACTGATTATATTTAATAGGATATTTTAAAAAAAAAATTATATTTCTCTTTTGTTAACATTTACAAATCACAGTTGAGATTTAAAATTTTTGGTACATGTCTAGAATAAAGAGAAACCTTGGTGGCACTAACCTAATCTAAAAAAAAAAAAAGCTGTTAATTTATGCACTAGATAGCATAATTGTAAATATTCACTTGGCGTTGATTCGGTAGCAATCTTCCGGAAAAACGTGCTTCGGTAGTGGCGCTTTGACAAAGTTCTTTTGATTTTGTGGGGGCCTTTTTATTTCACAATCCTTCCAAATGTACAAAAACAGACAACCAAAAAGAAGGCATTCACAATTAACGCCCCCCCCCCACCCCGTGACAACAAATAAAACAAAAACAAGAGTGATGTCGGATGCCGCGCAGCTCAAGCTGCAGGACTTGAAACAAAAAAATCCTAAAATTTGAAAAAGTGGTCCCCTCTTTATTCCAAAGAAACAGCCCCACTTCTTCCACAGTATGGGTAGGGGACCCCGCCAACTTGGCTTCAGAGCATTTTGTAGTTCACTAAGACAGTGGAATATAATTTACGCCTCTCCTGTCGATTCCCCTAAACAATAAAAAAAAAAAAAATCTCTAACTTGCAGCGAGGATGTCGTGTTCCCACTTTGGGATTTTTTTTCTTTTATGCTTATAGGTCGCCTTCGTATATCCTCTTCTTTTCGGGCTCCTCCTGCACGATCACTGGGTTGGACGCTTCCCTCTTCAGGAAGGCGATAAAGTCGCTCACCTCACGGCCTCCCTGCAACGCCACAACACATCATTAGCACTCGCCCGATTGCCACATTTCTTTTCAGTGAGCGACTTGAACATTTCCATCCTGATCAAATTTGGTGCCGTCTGCAATACGCACCTCGTATTTCTTTGGTTGCATCTTACTACCAGCTGGCGCAAAGTAGATTGTTGGGAATCTAAGATCACAAAAGTTTTAGGTCATGCTACAAAGTCGTTTTGCGCTTTTTATTCACGTTCTGGAATTTTGCCCTGGACTCACCCGCTGACTTCATAAGGTGACGGCACGTCATTGGCTGTGGCGTCCATCTTGGCGATGACCAGGTTGGGATCGTTGGCGAGCTGAATGAGACACCAGGCGGCGCTTTAGAATCACGTGTCAACTGTAACCGGGTTTGAGTAGAGTTGTTGCGTGTGACAACCTTCTCTGCCAGCTCCGTGTATTTGGGCTCCAGGCTCTTGCAGTGACCGCACCACGGAGCGTAGAACTCGATAAGCGCGTCTTTGCTGTCGTCGTTCGCGATGGCGTCAAAGTTCTCGGCCACCAAAATCTAAAAACGCACAATTGGTGAGCATGTGAAAGCGGCGCTCATATCGACCGGGAGGAGTGGGGGAGGGGGGCTGTCAGCTTTCGTAACAGGCTCACCTTGACGGGTCCGTCGTTGTTCTCCGGGATGGGCTCAGACTTGAGGTAGCGCTTCAGTTTGCCGTCAAAGTAGTCCCGCAGGAAGCTCTCCAGAGCTTTTCCGTCGCGACTGTTTTGGACACCCGACGGGAAATAAGCACAACTCATCGATGTATGCCGGGTCCAACTTGACTTACGTGAACTCCTCGGTCATGACATATTTGTCTCCGCCAGCAGTGCGCATGGCCACCACGGGGACCTCTCCTTGGGCGTCCAGGCCGAACTCCGACAAGTCGTGGCTGAACGACTGCTTGCTGGCCACGGCGAAACGGAGCTCCTTGCCCTGGTCCAAAAAGCTCTTGGCCACCTTCATCACCCTGCGGACACACCAAGGAGGCTCACCGTGACGGTCAACCTTGGAAAAGGGGATTACTGTACCTGTTCCTCCAGTAGTTGGAGCCTTTTGGATTTTTGTCATAATCCACATCATAGTAGGCCACCAGCAGGTCTTTCCCCCTCAGCTGATCTTTGTTGTCGTCAGTCATGTGCGGGCAGATGCCAAAGCTGAATGAAGGACATCACGTTGTGAGCGCTTAGCAGTTTTAGGGTGAAGTCCAACATTTGTGCTTGCGGAAAAAAAAAAAAAAAAAAGTCATTTCTGACAAAGTACATACACGCTGTCCTTGATAAATGTTTTGATTGTGTTTTTGGTGCATTTCTCTCCGCTGAATTTGACCGAGCCGTCTTCAAATTTATTGCTGAGTCGGGGCGGGCGGAACAGGATGACTCCTCTGAAAAATGAAGAAAGAAAGAAAGAAAGAAAGAAAGAAAGAAAGAAACAGAAAGAAAGAGTGGTGACAGTTGAACATTGGTGTGATGAGCGTTAAGTGGGGTGAAGGAGGCGGGTGGGCGCGTACTCACTCTCCGTCCACGCCTTGGCTCTTGAGGAGTGCCTCCACGCTGGTGTGGGCGAAGCGGTAGTTCTCCCTCAGGTCCTTGGCGGCATTCTGGAATTCCGTGTATGCTGGGCTACTGTTGTCGGCAAAGAAGCCTGGAGGGGAGCGGGAAGAACGGCAAACCCAGAGAATGAGATGGCTTCCAACTTTCACTGTTGGTTAACATGTCATGGTTTGTTTTTTTTCCTGTTGAGAGCAAAATTGCTCACCAACTGTTTGCCGGTGTTTAAGGGGTGGACTCACCAACAACGCTGGCGTCTTTGTCTGCAATGAACTTCTCAAAATCCCCCTCAGTGGTGAGCTCCACAGAGGCGGGGCCGGCCTGCTTCTTCAGGAAACTCACAATCCCATCTAGGAGATACAGGAAAAAAAAAAAAAGTCTAAGAATACGAAAAAATGCTCAGAGCCTCACAGTCCAGTCTGTTGGTGAGCAATGCAGTTCGCCTTGGTAGTTGCTGTAAAATCGCACCTGCAGATCTGGGGCCATCATAGGGCCCCGAGACTTCTCCGCTCCTGAAGATCTTCAGGGTTGGGTAGCCGTTGACTCCGAATTTGCTGCAAGTACTACTGTGAGCTGTGCAGTCAACCTGGGCAGAAAAAAATATCAAGTGTTAAACAGACCACAAGAGTTTGAATAAAAGTTAAATCAGCAATTGTCCTGTCAGGTACCTTGGCCAGAGGGACGATGCCTTTGAGACGTGTGGCCGCTGCCTCGTACTCAGGGGCGAGGCGTTTGCAATGACCACACCTTGAAAGGACAGAGGAGACATTAGAACTAATCTGCTCTCTGCTTGGTAAATAAGACTGAACAAAGTGTTTGCTTGCCTGGAAATGTTTATAAAGCCAGATCACATACATGCAGGAACGCAAGGCAAGATTTCAAGGTACTGGGTGAGGTGCCTTACTCAAGGCCAGACAAGACACCAAGAAATTGTCATTTTTACATTTGTCTGACCCTATGGTTCAGTTCATAGTCCTTTCAGATGAGCTCTTGCTGCCGTTTTTCTTTTGACATACTTTTAGTACTTTTTTTAAATAATGGTCTTAAACAGTAATACTTGACCATTCTATTTTTAACATTGATTTTTATGGCCTAACACTTAATTGTTTTTAACACCTTAAAATTAACAAGTTGGTCGCTTTATGCATTATTTAGCCTTTTTTTTCCCTCTCTCTCTCTGACCCACAATGTACTTGGTTCTCAATACTCAAAAGACTTGTGAATACAGCACATCACCATTTTTTTTTCTATGTGGTTTTAAGTTCTTGTGTGACGTTTCTTTGAAAAAACAACAAAAACATTTTGTTTCGCTTTTAAAAACCTTTTACGTTTCGGTTCTGAGAAACACGTCGCAATTTGTATGAGCCAATAAGAGGCAGCCACCCAAACTTCACCGTCCAATCGGAGCATTACAACAGCGAGCAGTCACGCCTCCAACTTCCTAGTGCATGCGAAACGGTGCTTAAAAGTACAAAAACAACGTGGAAACTGCCCTTAAACAATCACGTGAACGTCATAAAAAAAAAAAATACGGCTCCGCTTATGTGAACTATTATATACGTAAATCCTCTATTTGGGTACATGGTTTTATTGCAGTGTGACTTTCGTCTCTTGTTAGCCTGCTAGCATGCCAACACTTCATCACGAGCCTTTTTCCTTAACCATAAAAAAATAAACAACTCCCTGCAACACAAGTGTGAAGTGAATATGTGCATTAAAACAGGCATTGTTAGAAACATTGTAGGCAAGCTGCACATTGGGTCAATTTAGACGTTTAACGCGAAAAACAAGCTAGCGTAGCCATTAAGTTTACTAACGGTTCACTCTTTCTAGTGAATGTGGGGGTCGGTCTTTACAATTCTCACCAAGGCGCATAGAATTCCACGAGGATGAGATCCAGATTCTGAATGCCGCTGTCAAAGTCGTCGTCGGTGAATTCGAGCACGTCGCTGGCTCGGGAGAACCCGGCAAGCGCGGCCAGGAAGATAAGCCTCAGCATCGCACTCGGTGCCGGTTCAACAAGTCTTCCGAACTGGATTGCAAATAACACCGTGAAAGGGGGAAGAAGACGAGGTTCTTGGGGTGATGGTTCGCTCCGGGCTGCAGCTCGAAATAAAAAGACGGAGGAGGCAGGGAAGATGCTGAAACAGGCCTCGTCGCCGCTCCTTATCACACTGTGGCAGCCCGCCGTTGGTCGGGTGGTTGTGTCACTCACCACTATCAGCCAATCGGAGGGCAGCACACCGGCTCTTCGTCGAGAGGCGACCAATCGGAGCGCGATTTCATCGCACGCCTTAAGTCATTATGACGAGCGTTCACTGAAAGACCTTTAACCACGGATAGCGCGTTTTAGCAACCCGCTATACGATGTGCCAACATAGCGGCCATGTTGGGAGGGACAACCTTCTCATCAAAGTCAATGCATTGACAATGAAATTTTACTTCTCATTTTTCAACCCATTTGCATGAGGTTTACTTTCTGAAAACATCAGAACGTGTGTTATGAACGCAGAACATCTGATTGTCATTTGTTTTTTTACGAGCTGAGAAATGCTATTCCCAGTTCCCTTGTCGCAATATTACGACGTTGCATGCAATCATCATATGTCCTGAACAAGCTGACGTATTTGCCCCTTCTAGCTCAGCATCGTCGAAGCCCAACATGAGAAGCAGTAAAACAGTTGAAATTCAACCTTTTTAACCCTTAATAAACATGAATGGTCTTAAATGTATGTGATTGATCACTGCGCCTCTTGAAGGCTTTCTTTTTTCTGTTCCCCTTCCAAAGTATTGTCCCATAATCGATCCTCAAAATATATAATCAATTATGTATAATCATTGTAGTTGTCCCGAGATAAACTATAACTGCAGGAGCTGCAGTGAAAGCTATCCTCGATTTCCTGTTGTGACTAACCTGAAATTGCATCAACTTGCCAGCAGAGGGCACTCTCAATTGCAAAGTTCACTGCACCAGCTTATTTATGACAGGAAATGCGCAATCCAGTTGCAACCTTCTAATTTACAGTAAACATGGAACTCCAGCAGAAGGCTCAAATGCAACTGAATATTTTAAATATTTTTGCCGGATGCCAAAACAAGACAAATTTGAAATAGTTTTTAAATCCACACACTGTTGGCTTCAGCATGTTCTGTAATTCCAATTTTTTTTCCTCCTTTGTCACCATACAGTGCTCTATTCTTTCCTACCCCCATCGGAGCCCCCAGTGAAGTGGTTGCCATGGCAACCTGCTGGCTCCTCTTATCATAATGTGGAACAAGGAGGAGGGGAAAGATGCTGATGTCATGGTTGCCGTTAAGCCCCTCCAATGCTTTATGTCTCCACAAAAACACTGTACGCGTTGTTGTCCACGTCCAGACAATAACATGTTGTGCGCCTCACAAGTTGCTAAATGCTAAACGATAATGTCAGAATAGGAAGTATTTTTCCAAAGAGATGTTATCCAATTGTCTTCAAAATTTACTTCATTTGATGGCTTCCCAAAGTGAAGAAAAACAAAGTCAGGAGACATCATCCTTCCTGCTAAATAGATGATTTGTTTAATAAAAGACACAGGTGTGACATTCAGTGATGAGCTGCTATGATATTGCTTCCACGGCTTAATACAGAACTTGGACATTTTGAGAGTCACATTCCGATCCACTTCAAGTGATGTGATGAGTCGCATGAGCACCACGGAGGAGGAGGTGGCATGCTCAAGGGGGGGGGGGGGGGGCAGAGCCAAACCGGGTCGGTTTCAGTGGGAGGGCGGCCATCTTGGCTTGTGGACTTTCTTACTTCCAATGATTACATTCAAATGAATCCCACTGAAGCCTAGCTCAGCGTTTGTGCGGCTCCAGAGTGTCAGGACATTTAAATATTTGGATTATATAAGAAGAGGAGGGGCTTATTCTGTATTAGCTATGAAGGAGCACAAAATGAAATATTGACATCGATATCTCATGTCGATATTGATGGCCACAGGCTGGGGCTGTGTCAAGGAGGTAAGGTGTGAATTGGGGGGGGGGGGGGGGGGGGGGTGCAAGTGTGCTTAGTGGGGGGAAGGTACTCTACTTGAACTGCTTGATGGGCGCTGGCACCTTGATGTCCTGGCGTTTCTCCAGTCTCTTCTCACATTCCACCAGGTAGTTGACGCCGTCCACCACCGTCTGCACCAAATGGACCTGTGAGCGAGAACATGAGCATCTGTGAGGTACCAGTTCAAATCATCTCGAAAGGATCCCTGGAAATTGGCATATTGAGCTGAAAATTGAAAAATGACCATTTTCTGGGGCAGCGGCGTATGCATGGTTCATAAAGTACAAATTAGAGTGTCATTTTTCTTATTTAAAAAAAATAAAATAAAAACATTGGAAAAATTCTTGTATTATTTCAGAGGCTGAAACGACATTTGCATTCTTTGAAATGGGGAAAGATGATTTTGATGATTCAACTTAAAACTTTGATTCGATTTCTCGGAAATTCCGACAAGAGGGTGAGTTCTACCTCAGACTGTCCCAGGCGGTCCAGGTTGGAGATGTCAAAGGTTCCCCCCACGGCGGCGGTGTCCACGCCGCCTGTCCCTCTCTTCTGCAGACGCAGGTTGTCGAGGATCTTATTGAAGCGAGGGTCCTGGAAGGGTCCCGGCACAAAAATGAAACAAGCCCCGCCCCCTCACCACGGGAGGTCTTCTTTCACTTGCCTTGCTCAGCAGGGGCAGTTTAACGTGGACCCCTGCCCGTAGTCCGGTGCCCAGGTTGGAGGGGCAAGTGAGGACGTAGCCCAGCCTCTCGTTCCACATGAACTCCCAGCCTCGCTCCTGGATCAGACGCTCCACCTGCAGGAGAAACCTTTCTGCTAAATCCCGCCATCTCCTCTATTTCTGTCCTCTGGTCTAAAAATGTTGCCCACACACACACGCACACACACGCCAGCAAAGGCAGAGTGAGTCGAACCTCCTTGAGGCCTTTGCAGAACCTCTCAAAGACTCGTTTCATGTTGCCTCCCTTCTCCATGGAGATGACCCTGGTGTGATCCTCCTCATTGATCCAAATCAGGAAGGTTTTCTCGTTGTTGTGCCTGCACAGCAAAAAAATCGCTTTTTTCTCCACAAATGTGTTCATGTTTTTTTGTGCTTCTGCTTGTATCTTCTGAGTTAAGTATGAAAACAAAAGAGGCTGGTTCGTTCGTAAGGAGACAATGGAAGCGAAAGGGAAAGGAGAGCAGGTGAATTATTTAGGGGAAGGTGATACGCCACGAGTTTTGCCGATTGATTCTGGCCCGGTGACGACGCCATGCACGGGCCTATTCATGACGATGCGGCAAAACTCTAAAGAGCTGCTTTGGACTCATCCATTACAGCTCAGCAACAAGAAAAGTGCATAGCTTAAACTTTTTTTTTAATCCAAAAAAATTGGGTACTGCATTGATGAATTATGCTGGTCTTTGTGAAGAGCCAAGTTGTTTTTTCTCTAAGTTTGAGTTCATGCCTGAAGAAAATGCCTTTGAACCTACCAAATGCCGCGGGCGTCAGGCCAGTCACGAGCCATTCCGGCACAAGTTAGCAGCGGGGACACCGGCTTGTCAAACAGGAAGTGGTCCTGACGCAAACAAAGGGGACACGTGCCGTTAAGCACACAAGAGGCAAAACACATTAGTCATTGTCTGTGGATCTGAATTTGGTTCTGGCTCACGTCAATGAGTTGCTGCTGCTCCTTGTCCGTCATCTGGGTCAGGCTGTAGTAGCGGCCGGCCAGATCGCCCTTGAGGCCGGCAAGGCCGTCCACCACCACGCGCTCCACTTCCCTGCGCTCGGCCCGCGTGCAGGCAGGCGGCAGGCCCAGCCCGCGGATGCTGCGGCCCGTCCTCACCCGGGACGACAGCACGTAGCGCTCGTCAAATTGGCCCGAGTGGAGCTGAAAGCCGCAAAAACACTTGAATCTTATTTCAAACTCACCTTTGACAGACAATTGAATGGCTCGGTGTCACTTCCACTAACAACCTGTGCTAAACTTAGCTCCTGCCCGACATGCAAAGCAGTCGATGTCATTCCAACCTACTTCCTTGACCACATTTGCGACTTTCCTGTTGGTCAAGGCTTTGGCGCCATCTTGTGGCATTTTAGTATATAACAAAAATAGCTAAAAACAAACACAAAGTCTCCGTGAAGCGCTACCTTGCTGGAGTCCAGATCGGTGGGGTGCTTCATGGTTTTAGGATCGTAGCCATTGTGCCGCTCTTTTATGATGGGGTCCAGCAGGTCTGCAAACACCTGCAAACAACAAACAGGCACAATTGAATCACTAATTTCATCAAGTTGTGCAGTGTTTTTGCCTGCTATCATCATTTTGTAGGCTTTAACGTCGCACCATGTTCCAATGTGCTGTAATTGCAATTGAATAAAGTTCCACTCCCATCCTGTAGATGGCAGTAATGCACACTGCAAAACAAACATCTTATTTAGCTTCTTATTTAACCAGATGCCAAATTGCAACTAGGGCCGTTTTTGAGGCAATTAATCTTTCGATTTTAAAATTTACACTGCAAACAAATTTTTAGTCACATTCAGCAAACGTCAGGCAGCGGTCGGTCATAAAGGCCACCTCGTAGGACTCCTCGTCTCCGGCCACCATGCCGACCGTCTTGATGAAGGGGTGCCCGGGGTTGTCCACGCCCGTCTGGATGGCCTGGTCCAGCGTGTAGCCGCTGGGCGTGGCCTTATCGCAGAGCTTGGCGTAGATGGCGGGCGTCAGGTGACTGGCCATGCAGTTGTTGTGTTTGCGCAGATCGGGGTACTCCGCACTGCGCAAATAAAAGACAGCGGACGCGCATTGATATTCAATTTGTCTGAGCGTAGGATCCACTAGAATAAAATAAAAGCCTGAGCTCCAGTAAACAGCTTTGCTATTTTGGGAGGCGGGGATCCGGGAAATATAAGACATTCATGAATCGCGATACCTCACCAGGTATCACAGCCCGCTTAAAAAACGCCTCACCTCAAATAAATGCAAACCATTTCAAATGTTGATGCTGGTATGTTATCAGGGATGTGCATAATAATTGACTAGAAATATTAAAGCTGCTTAACTGGCTTACGACTCTCTGCCAGCGTGTCGACCGTGAGGCGGTAAGGAGAGCTGATACAGCCGCTCTTTAATATTCCGCTAAGTCAAGGCCAGGAACCAGATCCGACCCTTCACATTATTTACTACTGAAAAAATCAAGTGTGTCCTCTTCATGTTTCCTGTTATATTTATTTTTTCATTCGAGGAGAAAATGTGCACCAAAATTGTTCTTTCCTTCTATGGAGTCCACCCAGCGGCTGGCAACCTTGCCAAGGCTTATCTACGCAAGATTACACCACCACAAAGTCAACTCGATCCGTTCAAAGGCTAATTGAAGGCATATTTTATGCCCTTGCCTATTGGGTCCAATATTTGCCCAAGGCCCGATTTCCTAACGTGTTTAGTCTCCAGGTAGCGTCTATGTGAGTTCTAATTACGGGGCTAGGTTTTATATCTGGCTCAGAGATAATGTTTGCCTAATCTCTTATGTGTGCAGCTTTGTAATGCATGCAGACGTGCCTCGGGACACGTACACACACAAGCAGGCGTTTATCAATATATTTCAGGAGGCCAGTGGGAATGAAGGGAAAGAGTGGCTCGCTAGCCTTGGCCAAGAGCCTAAGTACAGTTCAGTCGTACTTAATTTTTGAGTTAATAATATTAAACATAGTTTGGGCGAATTAAACATTTGTCTATTTTTTGTGTCGAATATTCAGATTAAATTTTTTTTAAAGTGCGAAAATTTCATGCTAAAATTCCTTCAACAAGAAACACATTTTAAGAGATAAAATACATAGAATAAATGTCTTTCATGTCGGGATGCTAATGTTAGCCCGCGGCTGAATATGACGGGAAGAATAGCCTTTATTGGAGCAACTAGTGATTTAACTAGTGAATTAACTGTTTTTAATTCTTTAAATATACATTTCATTTTCACATTAAGTCTCAAAATAATTAAATGTTGCTTCCTAAAAACGTCAAAATGCTAATTATCCTGCCCCCAAGAGCAGACTTCTAATTAGAAGGAAAAGTAGAACGGGGCCATAGAGACACACTAAATTATAGAATTGATAGAATTAATCGCGGGATTGGCCGTTCACTGCAGTTACCTGGCGGGGTAGAGCCTCCGCCCGGATGCTCCTGCATTGACGTGCTGCCGGTGCAGTAGAAATCCGGCCGTCAGGGAGCCGCCGACCACCGAGAGGATTCCGACGGTGCGCTTGGAGGACAGGACCCTGGAGAAGCTGCTGGCCATCTTTCCAAAATACGGAATAGGGCTAAATAAGAGGTGAGTTGTGAATACGGAGACGGGGGAGGAGGGCGAGAAGGTCAAGTGGATGTGAGCGTTGGTGCTGATGGAGCCTGTGAAGGAACCAAAGTCCAGGAGAAGAAAATAGACACCGTCAAGCTCAAAGTGGAGGCACAAGAGCAACACCGGATGTTTGCTTTCAAAATAAGATAGACCGGCTCAAAAGACAGCCTTTTCTCGAATTATGCGGGTTACAAAATGACTCCAATGTTTGTAGTTGCATTTCTGTCTCAATCAATCAACAACAGATTAAAATCAATCGATTCGCGTTGCATAGACGAAAATTAGTTAACCTGATTTTATTGTGAAACGTGGCTACTATTTTCGGATCACCGCCAACTTGATAATTGAAGTACGTGGGGTGAATAATGAAGGGCATCGGTTGCAAATGCTGCAGAAAAGACAGCGACTAAATTCAAAAGATACGCTGAATATTCAGTTACCGCCCTCTATTAATTATTATTTTAAAAATGCATGTCAGATTTGCAGTGTTGCGACATCCTTTGAATTGACTTTAAATCTCTTCTTTCGTCGATTACTGCTTAAGACGTTTTCTGAACGCTTTATGACGAAAGACGACGTGCAGCGCAATATAAATAAAGATGTATTGTATCCGCGACTCGTTTTAAAGCACAACTTGGTCCAATGTCACAATTGCAATTCAATTGCAAGGGTAAGGAGGCACGTCATTTTTAAAGAAAAACCCCCCCCAGCGGCGATTACAATTCACAATGTTGCATTTTATTACCCGAGCAAAGTGTTAATTTGCACTTGCTCCAGTCACGAGGGTGCTATTCACACCGAGCGGGCCACTCCTTCCCACTCCATTAGGGACCTGAGCTCCTTATCAAGCCATCGGGACTCATTCGGGATCAACGTACAACTTTGTATTTCTGCACGGAAGTGAACATGATTACGCGGGCGGGCACGATTAAGTCGCAAGCATTAAGTACAATGAAAGCATTGGCAAGAGACGCCTGTTGAATGAACGCGCACCCAGACCAAAGTCCGTCATTCGTGGGAGGATTTGAAAATGCGCCGTTGCGTAACTTCGCTGAAATCGAGTGATATATTCTGCTCCACCTGCCAGACCTGAACACAGAATGTCTGGAGAACAACAGTAAACATTTGATACAGGGCCGGTTCTAGGAATGCACATAAGAGGGGAGAGTCAGAAATGTGAAGGGGGCATGTTCTTTTTTTTTTTTTTTTACACATTTTTAACACTGTTAGTGTTTTCTTCACGGCAGTTGTTAGCTGTGTGTCCAGATCTCAACCTGGAGAAGTGGATTGCACTCTGTCAGGCCTCTACACTAAGACCTGTCCAGCTTGGGTGTCCCACCTGAAGATTAAAGCTTCTGCTGGTATTGCTCTTAGGGTCACTGAGGCACGCAAACCCCCTGACCACAATAAGGTGGCAATCTCTCAGGGGGGGAACATATAATATAAATGTTATATTAACTATTATTTGAGTTGTCGTTAATCATTAGTTATATCATGGGTCATTACGACGAGTTTGGTGGAGTTTTTACTGCTTCTTCCAACTCCTACCGCGCTAACTTGACACTCTCTGGCGGCGTCTTGCCTCATTTGCATACTCACAGTGATTGGATGTTTACGGAGGGGCGCGGAGTCCTGACAGCAGGCTGTGTGAGGACACACACTGCACCGACATGAGAGAAGAGAGGGGGCTGATTAAAGTGTGTTTCTATCAGCGGATCTTTCACTTCTAAAAGTTTGATTCGAGGGGGCAGGACATCTGTTTGAGGGGGCAACGCCTCTTGCCCCTGCGTAGAGCCGGCACTGAATATGTTCAAGCAGAGGAACTATACAGGGCTGCGTCCTGAGCCCCCTGCTGTTCACCCTGATGACACACGACTGCGCCCCAGGTTCACCACCAATCACATCGTGAAGTTTGCAGACGACACAACGGTGGTGGGCCTCATCAGGGACAACAACGACCTGGACTACAGAGAGGAGGTGGAGCAGTTGGTGGGCTGGTGCAGAGAAAATAGCCTGATCCTGAATGTGGAGAAGACGAAGGAGATCATCGTCGACTTCAGGAAGAACCAGCCTCACCACGCTCCACTGATCATCAACAGCTCAGCTGTGGAGGTGGTCAGCAGCACTAAATTCCTGGGAGTCCACATCACAGACGACCTCACCTGGACTGTGAACACCACAACACTGGTCAAGAGGGCACAGAAGCGCTTGTACTTCCTGCGGAGGATGAGGAGAGCCCACCTGCCCCCACCCATCATGAGGACGTTCTACCGAAGCACCATAGAGAGCATTCTGACAAGCTGTCTCTCGGTGTGGTGGTTGCAGCGCCTCCGATTGGAAGAACCTGAGGAGAGTGGTGAGGACAGCAGAGAGGATCATCGGGGCTCCTCTTCCCTCCATTCAGGACTTGTCATCCCAGCGCTGCGTGTCCCGAGCCCGTAATATTATCAGTGACCCATCACACCCCCACCATGGACTGTTCTCCCTGCTGCCCTCTGGGAAGAGGTTTCGCAGCATCCGCTGCAGGTCCACCAGGTTCTGCAATAGTTTTTTCCCTGCTGTCGTCACTGTTGAACATTCAAACGTAGCATTCCTCTGCACACTTGTAAATACTGCTTTTGTCTCCTGCACTGTTTACATACTTTATCACTGCTGCACTTTGTACTTTATAATTATCTTATTTCATATTTTTATATAGAATGTCACTTTTTTTAACCAGCCGAAATACCACTACATTGTTGAAAGCCGTATGCAACGAAATTTCGTTTTGTACACACCTAGTGTTGACAAAATGACAATAAAGTTCTGTCTAAGTCTAAGTCTATACTGTGTAACTATAGCAAATGAATCCGGAGCACGGCACCGCTGCTGGTCACTGCTCCCCTCTCCCCAAGCGTATGGATCAAAATCACACGGGGATGGGTTAAATGCAGAGGACAAGTTTCACCACACCCAGATGTGTGTGTGACGATCATTGGGACTTTAACTTTTTAGAGCAGCATTTATTCACAATATTCATATGACAAATAAAAGCTTTAAACATGTCCTGACTTAAAATCCGTTGAAAAAACAAATAAATTAACATCTAGACAAACTCCGACAACATGAGGCAGAGGAAAACGGTTTCACATTTTGAACATGAAAGACATTTGAAAATTGAACTCAATCAGTCCATCAATACATCCAAATTTACATGCATAAAAACAGCGATTAAAACTAAAGCATCACTGAAGCAGCCTCTTCCTGCTGGCCGAACGTCTGGCGGGCAAGCTGAAGGCCGAGACCTTGTCACCCGCTGCAGCCATCCTCCGCTCGCCTGCTAATTCATCTACAAGAATCCACACGGACAAGATCCGAGATGATCTTAGTCAGGCTTGAGATGTTTCGGAAGAATACAGAAGCGTATTCAGTTTAATGTGCATTTGCCGTTTGGTTGAAGTTGAGGCCCAGACGCAAGCAAGACTGTGTTGCTTGTGCGTGTTACCTTTCAAGCGAGGTGTTCTCCTGCTTGCCGAAGCCGGCTTTCCCTTGAAGAGCATCGGGGACTGAGTGAGGGCCAGAATCCCACCGGCCGTGACCTGCTTCACTGAGCCGGGAGGTGTGGCTAAGGCTGAAAAAAATAAATAAATTCAAAAGCAACTTAAGGTTTCTCTTGTTTGAGTTTTTTTAAATATATATCATCATTAAGAGCTAATGGCAATCGTTTCTATACAGCAAACCTGTTTTTTGCAGGGCAGCGGACTGAGCAATCCCACCCAATGCTTGCAATTCCCGATAACTGCCACAAGATGGCAGCAAAACAATTGTCCAAATCAGGCCAGTTTTCTATGACCAAACCACCGTAAAAAAGTCGTGGTTTTTTTCATAGTTTGGGTGGGGGGGCGACTTATAATAAGGAGCGACTTGTGTTTTTTTCCAAACATTTTCAAAAAAAAAAAAAAAAAAAAAAAAGTGAAACCGCGATAAACGAACCGCGATGTAGCAAGGGATTACGGTAATTTGAATTTCAAGTGACGTCAGCAGCGGTTGTTTACAAAAAGGACAAAGATTGATCACGGGATGACGAAGATGACGAAGGGCCCCACGTACTACCGGCATCATTAGTGGCTTTGTTTCTAAGTGACACGGAGGATGAGTTTGAAGGATTTAAGGATTTGGAGTGACACAGAAGGTTTGAAAAACTATTATGCAGAGCTCTCTTTCACCTCCGTGGATAGAAGTCGGGGGCCGGCGCTCGGCCGGGTGGCTGTCCGGGGACGGTGGATGGGGCTTGGTCATGTTTTTTACGCACGCCCGGTCCTATTCTATGGATCTCTCTTCCACCTCCGTGGTTGGAAGTCCACGCCGCCACACGCCTGGAAGTTTGTTTTGTTAAATAAAGAGCCGTTTACCAAACCCACGTCTACAATATAGTTATATACTAGATCTGTGGAATAACGACGAGGCTGACGTCAGGGCGCACGCGCGGCGTTGTTGACAAAGGACGAGGAATTTGATCGATGGATTTAATGATTTAGAGTGCACAGATGGTTTGATAATATTATTGCTTATATAACAGTTATTTGATATCTAATTTATATATCGTTATATGGGCCTGTGGAATATTTTGAAGTGCAAGCGCCGTCAGCGGCGCGCACCCATTGTTGACAAAGGACGATCGATGGATTTAATGAATTGGAGTGACACAGATGGTTTTATAAACGTGTTATTTATGTAATCGTTTTTTTTAATAACTCTGAATGTTACGTCAGGCCCGTTCTCAGCTCTTCGTTTGTGTTTATGTCACGTTAGCATACCTATCGTTTAGCCTGTTGTTGCTCGTTCATGTCTGTTCTTGGTGTTGGATTTTGTCGAATAAATTTGCCCCCAAAATGCGACTTATGCTCCGGAGCGACTTATATATGTTTTTTTTCACGTTATTGTGCATTTTATGGCTAATGCGACCTATATTCCGGAGCGACCTTTAGTCCGAAAATTACGGTACTTCTCTTCTGCCTTGCCAACCAGAATAAAAGTGTAGTATTGCAGTAAAATGCAGGCAAATGACGCGGGCAGCTTCTTTAGTAGATGAAGCTCGAAAAACAGTTTGGACAGAGTCGCCAAACTTGCAGCTATCACATTTGTTTCTCATTCCCGTCTTTGACTCGTCAATTAATTGGAGAAAAATTTAGTGCTGCATTATTTGACGCACTTTGCGAGGTGCTAGTATTATTATGGTCAATTTTCTTACTGGATGCGACGTCTCCGCCAGCAGCTTCCCACATCATGTCTTCTTCATTTCGGTGAGAATCGGGCACCATCCAGTCATCCTCGGGACAGGGAGGAGACGCGTCTATCGCAGGAAAGTGAGCTCCTTTCAAAGTCCAAACTTGACCAGTAGTTTTAGTGGCGAGCCCATCCAGGTCATCCGCCTCCGACAACCTGCTCACTCCGAGCTCCGCCTCCTCTACCGGCTCACCCTTCCGGCAGCGGTCTTTGCCTCCGACGGCAGCCACGAGGGGTCGTTTCCTCCGGCGCCAGCTGTTCAGGTTGTCCGGGGTCACCTTGCCCGCACTTTGAGGGGAGGGGGAGAGGGGGAAGACGTCGGCAATTGCCATGGGCGATGTGGTTCCCGCGAGTTGGCGCGTGGGCGTGTAGGACTGGCAGATGTGGGTCTGAACCACGCCGCCTTTAGCGGGGGTAGCGTGGCTACATACGGAGGGTGAGATGGAACCGGGATCTCGCTGCTTAGGGACCAACGGCAACGGGCTGTCCGCCTGAGATGGTTTCACAGCAACGAGAGGGCTCTGAGGCCCGTCCTCCGCGAGAACATCGTTTACGTGCATGGAGTTGGTACGTTTGACTTTGAGTTTGGGGAGCCCGGACGTTTGCATCTCCATTTCTACGTGATAGGAAGGCGATCTTGGCGACGCCATGCCTTTTGGCTGGCGACGCCTGGGCGTGCCTCTTGGGGTGGAGAACCTGGGGGAGGCATGAAGTGCGTCGCCCAAACGCGCAGCCGCTTCACGCTGCTGTCGGTCGGGCGTCTGTCGGAAGCCGTAGCTGCGACCGGGTGGATCTTGAGACTCGAGCGGGGCTGTCCAAGCGTCTTGGCTGGATTTTGACGGCTTGCGGCAAAAGCAAATATTCATCTTGAGGCCTCCGCTGAACTGTGTCTTCACCACCGACGCGTCCACAATGTCATTGCTGTCGTCCGTGGCCGAGTTGAGTCCGGACGAGTCCAATAGCCGTGAATCCGATTCACAACTTGTCTCAGTTTGAGCCCTTTGAACACTTTCAGACTCATTTGTGGCGCGCGCGTTGCGGGGTCTCGAGTTCTTACGGGCTGTCCTAGCAACTTGAGCAGACCTGGCGTTTCTCCGGGACGTTTTGGGAGACAGAAACGTACGGACGACCGAAGCTGCAGACGCTTGCTTACTGGGGGAGGGAGTCTTTGGACTTTCATCAGATGTCCGTCCGGACCGAGTCGCCATTTGGTGAACTGGGCTGGGCGTCCTGGTGTGAGCTGTACCGCTACGTTCTTCAAGCAGTGAAAACAGCAAAGGCGGCGCCGTCTCTGCTCTCCAGTTTCTCGTGGCATCTGGTGAAATCCTTTTTAGGCTCACCTGACAAGAAAAGGTACGTGGTGAAGGCGGACACGTCTTCTCAGGGGTCTGGAAAGTCTCCGCTTTTTCGCCGGGGCTTTTCGGCGGGCTGTTGAACTTGTTGGGCGTCTTCAACAATCTGGGCGATTCGGGCATCTTGAAAGTGGGCATCCTGTCTGGCACCATAAATTTTCTCCGTGGGGACGGCGACCAAGACACCATCTTTTTGGGAGTCCTGAATGTTGGATGTGACCCAAAGGAAGAGGCCGATTCCATAGTCTTGACGGGAGTCTTGAGAATTCCCTTCAGCGGGCTGGTCAGAGGACTTTGCTTGGTGGGCGTCTCTGGCACAAAAGTCTTTCTGGCGGGAGATCTGAAAGGACTGCCCCTCAGGGCCATACCCGTTTGTGCGACGGGGCTCTCGGCGCCGGGTAGACCGCGTAGCCTGGAAGAAAACTGAGTTTTAGGGGTTCGAGGCGTTCTGGGAGATGCGCTGCCCAAATCTCTGCATTTTCCACGCGTCTTTTCCGGTGTCTTGTTGGGACTCTACACAGGGAAAGGAATTGGTGGGCAAAGTTAGAACACAAGTTTTGGACTTATAAGCTGATCTAGGATTTTTACCTGAAAGACACTGGAGTCTGTAGACAGCCGAGTCGTGCCGGTCCAGGTTGAGCCCGCCGTGGAAGGACGAGCGGGAGACTGGGTGGCTCCAAAAAGAAGCCTCATGGGAGAGCGAACTTTTTTCACGTTAACGTCACTGACGGGGCCTTGGCTGGGCGGAAGCTGGGAGGCGGACAGCGCCCGCTCCAGGTTGCGGGAACGCACTTGGGAACTTGGATAGAAGGTGTTTGAGTGTCTCCTGGCCAAGCTCTTGATCCTCGGGCTCCTTCTGAGCTCTGCCGACGGTAACGTTCAAATCGTTTCTTTCTCACGCACTCCAAATGCAAAAGTCCTGAAGCGCAAACGCTGAATTTCGTACCTTCTGCTGGTTTTACTGGCGACTCTTCCACAATACAATCCTCATTTAGGCCGGAGCAAGTGTTTGGTGACGCATGCCGCCCCATTTTTTGTCGATAAAGGAGCCGATCGGACACCTGCTTGTGGCGGGGGGTCTCGCACACTTGCTTTGTTAGGAGTCTGTGCCTCTCTGAAGGAGGAGCAATCAACAATAGTCAATGTCAATTTCTCTGAGCAGTGACTTTTGGTTACGTGTCATACCGTCAGACTTGTGCGACGACTTGCGTTTCAGTCGCTCCACCGCAGAGACAGACTGGCTGCGTGGGAGTTTGCTCTTCTTTGATGGAGACGCAACCTCTTCATTGAACAGGTTCCTTCTTACTTTGGTAACTTCTGAGACAAATCAGAAAGAGAGAATCAGACTCTCCTTCAAGTATAGATCCAAATTTCAGCAAAGTATTTGAAGACACTCAATTAGAAAACAAATCATACCGTGCGTTTGTTGCTTTTGAGCTTGCGGGACTGCGGCCGCTTTCTCTGGAGGTGTACGGACCTTTGCTTTGGACTAAAGGAAACAGAATAAAATGGGAGCGTAGGAAGAAATACCTCGACAACACGCGTCTCGATCGGTCTTACAGCCCGTCTTGTCTTTTTGGGCATGGCTATCTGCCGTAGACTCTGCGACGATTCGGTCATGCTGCGATGACGAGTCAGCATACTGCTCCTGATAACAAAAGCGACACACGACAGAAATTGTGCAGAAGATAAAACATGTTGATAAAACTAACTGAATCTGGAGGGGAAAATCTTTGAAGAACAGCAGCTACAACGCAGCAATCTCAACATTTCAATGAAAACATGATTCATCCTCCTCTCACCTTCGCTTGGTAGCGGAGCGATGACGCAGGTCATGCAGGCGATCGCTGCAGTTGGAAAGCGAGCCGTGCAAAGAGAGGCAGGGCGAGGAGGCCGCCGGAGAAATGCTGTCCTTGGTGAGCGACTCGTCGCTGAAGAAGTCGGCAGGAAGGACGGCCGCCAAGGCCTCGGGGATCTGCGTGCCCAGACTGTGGTAAATGTCGGCGAGGACCCTTGGGATGGCTGTCAAGAACCTGCAATGACAGACTTGTCTTGAAAATCTTTTTGCCAATGAAGCACTTTGTCAAACAGCATAACTGTGGCCTGCGAGCTTAATGCTAACACCCGATGCAAAATGGCAAACAACGCCAGCGGGTGGCACACTTACGCCGGAAGGACTTCATCCTGAAGGAACTTTGCGAGGCACGCCGGGTCTTTTGTCAGGGATATAATTCGGAGCATTTCAGCCACCTTGAGACCCAACGGAAAGACCCTCATTGTGAAGCTTTAAAGTCTTTGCGTCCGTGTTGATATCATGTCTTTCTTTACCTCCTCTGCCATCTGTTCATCATCCAGAGCATCATCCTCCTCCGGGGACAAAAGTCTGCATAACTCCAACCTGAGCAGAGCCTGGAGCTGACACCTAGTGGAAACAAATATGCATTACAACCATTCAAAGATCAACCTGATGGATTTGTATTCAGTTCCCAGCGTCGGCAACTTGTCCAACTCACTCTCGAATTTTGGTCTCCACATCCACGGTGGAGCCGTAGGCCTGCCTGATGGATCCGCTGGTCTTGAGAAAATGCTGCTGGGAAAACCCAACGGTCTTGACCTGCGAGGGAGACACAAGATGATGCGAGAGAGCGACAAAGAGAGACATCATTCACAAGAAATAACATCTCACCTGCTGCTCGGATTCCGCCGCAAGGAAAGTTTTTACGGCAGCCAAAAGCTGTTGAGCACCAGCGTGGAGAGAGGAGTCCCTCTCCGCGATGCTCTTCTCATAGAAGGAGCGCACATGGCACAGCAGCTCAGCTTCACTGGAGAAGGCTGACAAAGGAATTCCTTCGGCTTTGCTCTTGCCACTCGGGCGTCTCTTCGCCGTTCTGTCCGCTCCTTTCCCCTTCGACGTGACCGGCTCTGCGTTGGCCTGGCTTTTCTGGGCCTTCACGTTGAGCCGCGCCACGTTGAGCATCTGCAAGGAGCGGCTCATGGTCTTCATTTTCTGCTTCACCGGCGTTCGCTGCGTGCTTCCTGTGGAAGGGGAAAAAAGAATGACGCATTTTGCTGCACTTGAACGAAATCCATCCAATTTGTCATTCCTACGCTTCTTGCCCCTCTTGTTATCGCCACTCTTTGACGACTGATAGAGATCTGCCAGATCGCTGATCATCTCTGTCTGGAAGTGAAGCTCCTCCTCCTCGCTTGGATCCGGCGCAGCGTGAAGCAACCTGATAAAGGGTGGAAGTCGTACGGCAAAAGCGTTTCAGCCACAGTTTGAACATTTCATGCAGTTATTTTGCGGAGCACACCGTGAGAAGCACTGAACGGGTGCTTTTTTTCTTCTTCTTACCTGAATGACTCCATTAAATGGGAAGTGACCCCCGACTGATCCGAATGAGGAAACCAAGTCTCACACAATCCGATTCTCGGCGAGCCACGACCGAGCTCCTGCTGCGCCCACTCGGGAACCGCATAAGGAACATTTGGCTGCTCTGAGTGAGAACACAAAAGGAGACGCTGAATCAGCAGCACGTTTGAATACATTTAATCTCCATGTTCATCAATGGTACAAATGTCCACCCTGTACCATCATCGGGGCTGCCATCATCTTGCTCCATCATGTCGTATACAACGCCCAGCACACTGCTGACTACTTCCGGAAGGTCAGCTGAGATTTCAGCTGTGCCGCTGCTGCTGGAAATAATGTCGGTGTTGTCAAGGTGACGGTGCCGAACGATGGAAGGTTGGAGGACGGCGAGCAGAGCAGAGGAGTTGGACAAGGGGGAGAGGATGGCCAAAGACGACTGGCCACTATGGCACACCTCAGCAAACTGGAGGGGAGAAATGATAAGCCAAGTAGAATTGCCACACAACCTGGACCACTTCATTCAAACAAAATACAATTTGCTGAACACAATGAGACTGCTCACCATGCGCAGCGAATGAGTAGCCAGCTCTACCAGCGTGCGTTGGAAGGAAGCAGCACCTTGCTCGCTGGTGTTGGCGCACCGAAGCTGCCACGACTCTGTGGAGGCGTGCGACAGTAACGAGGCGTCCCAGCACCGCAGCACACCTTTCAGACACACTTTCACGCCCGGGGCGAGAGGCCCTCGCCTGCAGGTAACCGGCTCTAGAGTCACAGTGCAGCTCTGGGCGACGCCACCTGAGAAACGCACAATGTGCCAAACTGATTTGCACACGTTGACATTTCATCCCTACAGTATTGGACAAAATTGCAATGTTCTTCTTCAAATGGAGTCAGGGTCACAAAACATATGTACCTGCGTCCAGTCGCAGAGTGCCCTCCGTGACAGGAAAAGCAAGGCGGTACTGCCTTTCAGAAGACAGCAAATATCCCAGACTGGACCGGAACGGGAAATTCTCACTGCAGTCTGGCTTCCCGGTGCAGTGGCGGTGAAGCAGCGCGACTGCGGGGATTACTTTGCCACACGCCTGTGCCAAGACTTGGGCTAATTTGTCAAAGCCCGAATGGTCCCCACTTAGCACCTCCTACATGTGATATGATGATGTCACAGTCACAAGGAGCAGCTAAAAAAAAATTGGACACCGTTTTCTATACTCACTGTTGGCTGGCTACTTACATTTCCATGTGATGTACTGTCAACCCAGTGCAGGACAACCTGCCTCTGAACCAGCATATCCTGGATACTTTTGGATAAAATGTCCTCGGACACATCAGCATGGAGGTCAAGGTTCCTCACGCAGAGATAATCTACCAGTTGTGTCCAGCTTCGTGGACACTGTGCCACAATAAACACCACATTTTTTGCGTGATTGGTAAGGTGTTCCTCTTCTGATAAATGGGCAGCTCGACTCGTCTTCCTGGGCCTCAGGGACAGTTTCGTGGGAGAGGTGATGTCTGGTCGGTCCCACTGGAAATCGAGTAGGACTTCTTTGAGGGCATTTTGCACGGAGGCAGACGGGCTGCAATGCTGGGACGCGCATAGTTTCTCTCTCCCGTCAAACTTAGCATCGAATTCCACACTGAAGTCCTCAAAGGCTTTTTGGCGAAGCTCCTTGAAGTCCGAGCCTCTCGTTATGAGGGCGGCACCTCGGCCAGTCTTGGATTGGAAGAATTTGTAACCCCAACGTACTTTGTCGAAGCCATACTGGAATCCGAAGTGCAGCAAAATCTGCAAAATGCCACGTTTCAAGACATGACTCCCGATTTCTAGCCGATCGCTTGATAGTTGATCTTCGTAATCCAGGTCGACGACAAAAAACAGGTTGTGTAAAGCCATCTCGTCAAACAGCGCCTGGCTATTGTCTTCGACGACAAGCCATTAAATTATTATAATACGAGTGTACCCAACGAGCCATCACTACTCAACTCGGTCCCTTCATTGTACCGCCGTCTAGTGTAAAAGACATTTTAGCGAAACTAATGTTGACGTTTCTTGCTAGCTAGCATCTTCGCTACCACGACACTTTGACATAACGAGACATTTTCTTCAGGTTCTGTCGCTCCCACAATCGCCACCGTCCTTTGAAAATAATCGTACTTTACTCATATTACTGCCACAAAACTATTCCAAGTAAAATGTTACTTTAGATGTTACTCTTAGTTCGCCATTTTCTCGTCTTCGTAAGTTAACCGTTCGCGCGTCTTGAACAAGAGCCCGCCTTTTCGACAGTGATTGGCCAAATCCGTCAACAACAACAACCTTATTGGTCCAAAGGTGGTACGTAGCAATTCGTCAGATGTCAGTTGCCAAAGCCTAATTGGCTGCTTCGACCCTCTGTCACGTTAATGACGCTGCGGAGCCAAATGAGGGAGCAACAGGCCCCTCCCCGTCTATAACTTTTAAATACATACGTACAATGTGACGTCACATTACAGATTATAAACACAACGACGATGTACTACTCCTGTTCTTTTTTTATTCCTCTGGTTATAATCACATTCAGAGAAATGCGAATGCTTAGATTTAAATATTCTAAAATTATATGAATGTTTGGGTACATTATGAGTACAGTACATTGCATGTCGTAATAAAATCTTTACACTGAAGCTACACAAGGCGAAGTTTGGAGCGACCGACCACAAGTGGGTCAACCACTCATTTCAATCGGAATCATTTTTCTTCAGCAGCAGGGGGGGATGAAGATCTGAGGAATGAAGAGACCTAAAGGGGTGTCCAATGATTTTCTCCACTTGCTGATTCTCCCCAGGCCTTTTCCCTTTAAACATGGCAAAAATACATATTTAGAATGTATCCTTTTTGTAAATGTTGCTGTGTATGTAGTTATTCTGCACAAAATTCTGGTCAAACTGTGTTTTCCTCATTTGCCGGTTACGGAATTGAATTTATTAATCATGCAAATTGGATGGCCTACCTCCGACAATGGTATCAACAATATTATTATTATTTTTTTGCAGGACTTTGTCGTCATATATGATCTCGCCTAGGTTGCTACATTGGCTTGAGCCGCTGGATAATGAGCTCCTATGCACATCTTAAGGCAAGCGTATGAATTTGAATGATGATGCTGTCATTAAAATGCAATTGGGAGGCGAGTGCATCGTATCTTTTGGTTTTCCAGTCGGCACGTCCAATCACTAAGCCTCTCCTTTCAAAGCAAACATTGCACTCAGCGCTATTATTCTTTACATCACGCATCCCAATCAGCGATGAGATGAAAATGAAATGGCAGTGACGTCTGTTATGATTACGGACCAAAAAGAAATCTGGCTGGACCAGAATGTCCTCCGTACTAACAAAACAAGGCACGGAACACACTTCTTATCTGTTTTAACTCGCGTCGAGGCCATGGGAAAACACAAACAAATTTCTAAAAGAGGGTCACAAGTACTTGAATGTTTTGTTGATGAGTCTACTGGTATGATTGCTGAGTTAAAAAAAAAAAACCCATCAAAAGTACTTGACAATTCCCATTTGCAATTCCAACCAGAAGACGAAGCATTTGTCTTTTAAAGTGAGTGGTTTGTGTCATGTGTAAGCGGGTTCCTTGTTGTGCCAGCAGAGGACTAGCAAGGACCCTTAACAAAATGGCCGCCGGTCACCAGGTCGACATTTGCGTCACGCAGCACGCCACGTTGACAACAACCTCAATAAAGGTTAATTGGGGTCGTTTGAACTTCCAAGATTCAAGAAACAAGTCAGATAACTCAAAATACTTGAAAATATTTATTAAAACAACATTGCGTTGAATATAAAGTATACTGAATAGAAAGCACAGTGGAAAGTTTGACAGTTTTGTTTTGAAAGTCAACACGACTTCACGAGTCAAAAGAGCGTAGCAAAAGTTCACATTTGGTTATGAGCAAATCAAGAGAATAAATAAACATTTTTCACTTTTCTTCATACGTGTTCATTCACCGCCGAGAGCGTGAACTCCTCGGAAAGCTTTAGCGCCGAACCAGGCCACTGTGTCGCTTCGTCGTGCTACTGACAACATTAGTGGTGCGGCTACTAGCGCTTCACTTTTCTTTTTCTAGATGTACAAAAAATAATAATAATAATAATAAAAAAAATCACTGCTGTGTCTTTATAAAAAGCGCGACAGTAGAAAAGGAATACATTTGAAACCTTAAAACAAAGTTGATGCTGTCTTTGTATGCTATTTAGGTTTCTTTGTAGATGACTGCGTGAAATTGCACATTAAAAAAAAGATTCAAAACCAACCATTCTAAATGGTTAAATTCAAATGTATTGTTAGATACAAGTGAACTGAAATGTTGGATTAGAACAAGTTTAACAAAAAGGTTATGCACATTTAAACCCCCAAATAATTGAGTGATGCTGTGGCAAACCACTAGAGGGAGCCCACGTACCTCACTTTTAAAGCCCCTGATTTAAAGTACACTAAAATGTTTCAATGTTGTCGCGCAACGAAACTTAAAGCGCATACATTAGAAAGGATGTCGGAAACAGCGCCGCCTGCTTCTACACGGCGCAAGTCACTTGATGCATCTGCCGCACGTCGATATGTTAGCAGGTATATTAAAAGCAGACTTTGCCGCCGTTTGGGTCACTTCAACCTCCAAGAAGAACCGCGAGGGTCGTGGAGCCCCGCCCACCCTTCACTGGGTGGAGTCAGAGTCACTGGAGTCCATGCCGGCCTGCGTGGGCGATGGGGCGCATTGACGGTGGGCACCCGGGGAGCAGTGCAGGGTCTGGGTGCTCCTCCTCAGGTTTTCCAGGGACTGCAGGAAGGAGCGGCGAGCCCGTTCCTCCTCCAGAGGCGACGAGCCTTCTTCTTCCACCACCTCGGCGATCTCGGCGAAGGTGACCGGCTGGGTTTTGAAACGGGCCTCGCGGGGTCGCCGGGCGCGGCACTTGCCCCTGGGCGGGCCCTTGAGGACGGGCAGCTGCTGAGGGAACTCCTCCATAGCCGAGGCCATCAGGTGCGCCGGCAGGACATGGAAGCCGGATGCCTCCGTCAGCATCGGACGTACGGCAGCCATTGGTGACTTGCGAATGCAGGAACCGACTTTGGACTGTCTTTCGGGTTCTTTTTCCTCAGAAGTAGAAAAAGCGAGCAGGCAATCCACTTTGAAAGTCATTAAAGTCCAGCACGCACGCACACACAAGGTCAACGCTTGTCAGCTTAGAGTGGCTCCGGCGTGTTTTGTTTGTCGGCTGAACTCTCGCAGCCCTCAGCTGCAGCTCTCGCTTTTATTAGACGTCAGACCGCCCGCCCCCCTCACTCCATATTGGTCTGGTCCAACCCACTCCCCCTACGTCCTTATCCGGTCTTGGTTCCGCCTTTGTAGGATTCAGTCACCCAACTCAAAATAACAAAAAGAAGCATAAACACTTGTCGCTGTACTTGAAGTAATTTTTCAGCTTGACTTCACTTCAGTATCTTGACTTTATACTTTTAGCTTCTACATTTAAGAACCCATGTCTTTGTCAAAATAGGCTTGATGACAGATGACATATAAAATTGCTGGGTGGGCAACCGACTGGGGTGGCATTGGACGGGTGACCTCACGCTCCGTCACGCTCTTTGCCAATGACGTGATTGCTAGAAACACGAGCGTGGTGTGACAGCGTGTTGCATCTTGTCATGATATGCACACTTTCTTACGGCCTGCGTCTATTTTAGGTCCATCCGAGGGTGTAGCAGCTGCTAAGTCGTGACATCATATGACATTTTTTGGAGCGTGCTCATAATTTGCAATCTTATTTGTGAAGCGGTTAAAAAAATAATAAAAAATAATAAATAATAATAATAAAAAAAAAGAAGAAGAAAATAAATCCTATTTTGGTTATGCAGAAAAAAACTCATTCATGAAAATCTTTTTTTTTTTATGAAACAAATGTCATAAATTTTGCTCTTCATTTAAAAAAAGAAAAATCAGCCGAGTGACAGCATTTCATAAAGTGATTCAGCAATGACTGAGAGTTATGAAACAAGGGCATCCCAAGGTTTAAGAGCGCCAGTGAGACATGTCCGCCACTCGACATGTGTGTGTCTATATATGCCAAAGTGTGTGTGAGTGTTGAATTACATGGCAAGCACACATTTACACAAGGCACAGCTTGGGCATGCTCACTGTGCAATACAGGAAGCTAATCCACAAAAAGGAAGGCAAGGACATGGTACGTTCACCGTAAACATGTTTAGGATTTTTATTCCAATCCTGCTCACTCCGGCCCTGAGAAAAACTCTCAGGCAGGTTTGGAGGGGTGCAAGGTGAGCATTCCCCGCAGCAGAGCACAATGGACCCAACACACAAGGGGGGGGGGGGGGGCTTGCTCACCACGGTAACCAAAATGTCAAGAGGAAGGTGGGAAGTAGTGAGGGGAGGGGTGGGAGGTCGCAAATCTTCACAACTTCATTGCCAGCTTCTTCACAATGCCACTTTTCGGTGAATGGTGGACAATTTTTGCTCTGTAAGCAACCGGGCTAGTACCAGGTACCAGAAAGCGAGTGCCCCGAGGTTGACTCCAATCGAAAATGACAAGAACGTGTTGGGTTTGGGCGCCACTTGAAAAGTTGTTTTTATTGTCGATTTTAGCCTTCTTCCCAAGCAACCGCCCGAGAAGCCCCCTCTGAGTCAGGATGACACCACAGGGGAGACCCGTGTTATTTATAAACTTGTCGAGCGGGAAGTATGCAAAACAACTTTTACTATCACTCGTCAAGCCACAATCTAAGATCCAGAAAGGAATTCTGGCTTCAGAAAAAACGATGATGCTTCGTTTTGATAGAGTGACAATGTCAGACAGAGAGATTTTCTTCTAAATGTGCATCTGTTAGCACGATGTGGCCTGATGACGAGTCACCTTAGCAATCGGCCAGGCAGAGGTGGATGTCAACAACACTGGCTGAGGTCAGGTTGTCCGGTTTTCCAAAATTAGCAAAAGGGGCCACCCGAAATAGACACGTGAAAGGCACCGCCGTGCTTCTCTGAAACCTAAATTGGACTGGTAGCAAGGAGGTTTCTGATCAAATGAAAATGATTTATTCCAAGTAGAGGAACACAAGAGGGGGGGGCTGGGTTGGTGGAATGAATCCCACGGCGACTGCGGCGAGCCCAATCGGTCGGCTCTTTCTCAAGGGAAGCTTCCCGGCAAAACACAACGTGACTTCACACGGCACTTAAGACTGACAAAAAAAAATTTTTTGACAAGGCCATGCTTGAGCATATGAGAGGTGTCTTATAATGTCGACATGTATTTATATAAAGGGGGGGGGGGGGTTGCAGGGAAGCCATTTTGTCACAACTCCACTTGCGCAATAGATGGCAAAACGTTCCCGGAGTAAAAGCTGATTGGGTTCCCCACGGCGGGCGGGAAGAGAGGAGCTCCCGTAAATGCGAGCAACTGGTCCAATTTTACGTGGCAACTGTCGGCTTCCGCAACATTGGCTGTCGGGAAGCTCGCTTGATCCAAAACACAACACTGATTGTTGACATATCAACCTGGATTGCTGGAAGAAGTTAGTATTGTCTGCCTTTAAAATGGGCCAATCACACGCACGGCGCATCAGAGCTTTTGGTTGGACTTGCAACAACGCTGACATAACATCACATCTGGCGTCGATGTCAAAACAGATGCAAGTCGAATGTGCAAACAGGATGCACGGATTGCGGCAGGCACTATTTGGACCATAAACATATCACGGGAGCGAGACTATTGCATTTGATTTCTTTTTGGTGGCCGACAAAAGACATGCAGGAAATTTGATGAGTTTATCACATGTGCTCCTATCAGTGCTAATGCTAGCATTGTTCACCGCCGTAAAGCTACGATAAGACGTTGCGTTGTTGACAAAAAACAAAAAAAACATGCACTATTGCTTTAAGAGCTGATATGATAAAATACACACAAAGGTCAAACAGAGCTGCATTGAGTTTCCATGGGGGCATATTTGTTTTTGCTGATGTGTCCATGCGCCACGTGTACACAGACCGTGTAGGAAGTCAAAACGCACACCAACGACAAAACGTGTGTCCCAATTTTAAAAAGGGGGCCGCAAAAATACAAAAAAAACATCTGAAATACAGAGCGGCGACTTGTAAACTTCAGCGGGTGATCCGGGTGTCTTTTGTAAGCGCCGATTGATGGAGCGCGTGGCCCCGCCCATTCTTGGCCAGACGTCAGGCCCAAGCTTTTGTGGCGGCGCCGGGGGAGGCGGACCATAAAACACCTGTGACCTTCTCCTTTTCTCTCTTTTGGACGCCGGCAAAGTGCAGCGCTCTTGGTTCCCACCCACGCTTCCTTTAATATTAAACACAATATATTGTGTCAACGCTGTGTGTAAATCCTAGCTGCCTGTGTGTTCACACACTGGCAAGGAAAATAAAATGCCAAATTGTGTTACATGTTCAAAATTAATTTTTGAGCCATTGTAGCACAATCAGCCTGAAAATGACAATTTTCAGAAAATGACAATTGAGCAAATCGAACAAAATGCAATGGAAATGATTTGCATCCATTTCTAAGGATGTGTTGTTTTGAGACACAAATTTCACACAATGACAAATGTGTGTGAATCACGACCGAGAACAACAAGGCTGATTCAGTGTCCATTTTAGGAGAAAGCAATCATTCAAAAGCAGGCAGTCTTTTATAAGTCGCTCCACTGGGAACAAGCGGGAAGTCTTCCAAGAAGAACTTGTCCACCTCCAGTGTACTTTGGCCTGTGCGTAGATTAAGAACACCAAGAAACCTAAACAAAGTCTGTCTCACATTTTGACTTCCAGACCTCTTAGGATAATACTTGTAAATATTTGCCACGGGTTCCCATTGAACATTCTGCGTGAGCAAGATTGGAAAAAGCCAGTCAGCGTCGCCGAGAGGCTTTTACAAAAACCGAGCGGGGTGAAGATTTAACGGTCGCCTTCCGCTTGAGTTCCTCTTTGAGTGAAAAGTCACGGCGTTATGCAAGCAGCCTGCGCAATCGGGCCTGACAAATTGTCTTCATTACCGCTTTTTTTGTCTTCTGAAAAAAAGAGAAAGCCAGGAGAAAAACAATCAAGGGAAGAGTCAAGCGAGGTCACAAAAATCATAACCCTCGCTTTTGAGTGACAGGGATGTTGACAACTAATAATCCGATTGTTTTTTTCAGAAAGCTATTTCTACTGTTACAATTATCATTATTACGATTATTTTTTGCGTGTAGACAGACATCTAGTGTCTGTTTAACACAATCACACCAATTGCTGCAGGGACGCAGCAACCTTTTCATATCGGCGCCATTTGGGCAATTTTTTAATTTTGTGGTAGGCCGGATTAAATACTTTTGTTAATTCTAACATTCTAAATTGGCACATAAATGACAAATTTATAATTAAGTAAAGTAACTAAAAAATACTGTCGTGCCTTGACCATAAAACAAAAATGCAGTAACAACGTTCCACCAAGAGGTGGCAGTATAAGCAAAGGCACCTGTTTGGATCTCGTTTTGGAATTAAATTAGTGAGGTCAATTATTTTCAGTTATTGCCAAACTAGACACTGTAAGTGAAAGCACACTCAAGTTCAGAGTGTCACTGATAAATAAGAGTGTTATTGTTTACATTTATTCGGGCACAGCACACAAGCCAATCGAGTGGCGTATTACATCATCCGAACAGCTGTTTCCACACTGCTACAAACCACAAAAATAAATTGAAATCCAACAGAGTCGATCCAAAGTCAGAGTTGTTATATCAGCTGTGACGTTCTGGTCTAATGTTGTCAAATGTGAGCACATTCATCTTCATTATGGTTGGCCCAATTGCTTCTGTGCTACTTTGCCTTTTTACTGGTCCATGACCTTCACCCTGCTCCCACATTTGAAGCTCTGATGTGGCTGCAGCAGACCTCTGGGATCACACCTCCAACTTTGGAGTTGATTGTAAAACTAAACATGAAAAACACACATTGTGTATTTAAGTTCGTTTTAGCGCTAATGCTAACAGCAATGTAAAAATCCAATTGACATGCTAACGGAAAATTTCACGTGAAACTATTCTTTGGAAGGAGGAACACAATGCTCATTGAAGTGAAGTCAAAATGGCGGCACAAACGGCTGAATTTGATACATTCCGTTGAATGATTTTATTAAGTGCACAATTGTACACGTATAAGTGTTTTGACTCAAGAGCACTCTCTTCAAACAACTTCAACTCTAGTCTCAAGGCACGACTGTATTTAGATTCATCGTGCATTCCTCTTCTCCACCCCCAACGGGAGAAATCTTTTCCAAATGTGAAGGTGGGCAAGGGGGGGGCTTTCCCAGGAAGAGGCGGCCTCCACGCTGACGGGGCGGAGGAGTGAAAAGATTCATGACGGGCCCGAAACCGGCGCAGCTTGAAGACGTTTGCGCCGCCGAGCAGCTGGCAAGGGCCACTTGGTGCACGTCAACGGCCCTAATCCTTTTTCCGAGCAGCTTTCGACACTCATCTCTGTGGCACGTCTACACGGCGCTATGCTAGGCTATATGCTACGCTACGCTATATGCTACGCCTGGCTGCTTTGCCGCCAGGAGGCAGTGCGCCCCTTCGGAGCAGGTGGCTGCAGCTGGGCTCATTATTCACTGCTCAACTATGCGCTTCCCCTTTGATTCCCCCCCTGAAGCCAAACAGGTCTCAGTTTTCTTGCTTTCTTTGCAGGAATGCGTGCTCAGTTTCACGGTGTCACGTTGACCCGGCGCCCCCGTAACAAGTACGATGAGGAAACTGCTCTTTCAGGACTTGCATCTGCGCTGTCTGGATTAGGCCTTGAAGATGTTCACATTTACATCAGCGTTGGGCTTTTATATATTTTATATATTATATTGATATGTTTTATATTTTGTTTATACTGTAACAAAATCCGTCAAACACAAAAAAATGTGTGCCCGCTGAAATTAACGTTGAACATTTTGGCCATAATTCCAAAAAGTACAGTTTTTTTTCATGTATAATGCGCAAAATTTAACTAATTTATTGTCCTAAAATCTTGGGTGCGTATTATACATGGGTACAACAATTTTTGAAGAAAATCTCCCTCGAAATAAAACTTGAAATCACCTTTCTTCTTGTTTGTTGTCAATCGCGCATCGGATTCAGCCATCCTGCCCAACACAGTCAATAAAGTTCATAATTGACGACACATCGTTTGATGCGATGGTGCAATTCTTGATGGTGTGTTATTGTCAAATATTGTTTGTTTTTTAATCTCCATCGCAGACCGGATATCATACGGAGGCCGCCATGACAGTATGCGCAGAACGGATGCGCAAGACACGTCAACTATATAAAGAGCGAGAGTTCAGTTCTAAACCTAAATGCGTATTACAGGTAATATTTTATTTCACAACACTTTGCCTTGTTCCTTTCCTCTCTGCTGTTCACTTCAAACACGCTCCATACGAACACAATGCTCTCGTATCAGACGCTTGCTCGATCACCTGCTCGTTTGCTGTCACAATGTGCCCTACACAAACCGAAACATTTCTCCGCTATCGAGTTTGCTAGCGCATGCGCAGTGATACTGACCGGCAGAATAACATCCGGTTGTTCCCAAAGATGATCTTTTTTCTGAAATAATTTTACGTTTACGGACTTAAGTAGGAGTCAGAATTTGGGTGCGTATTATACATGGGTACAGGCTTTTTTCCAGCATCGACATGCCATTTTTAGGGTGCGTATTATACATGGGGGCGCATTATACATGGAAAAAACGGTATGTTTGAGGCCCAAATGACACTGCTTGTTTATTTTTACTGCCCTTCTCATAAGGCTCAAAACAAATATTTATAAACACATATAAATTTTTTTTTATACAGGTCACATTTTTTAATCTTGGTGACTTTTGGACTCAAGTACTGAATCAGTATTGGTGTTAAACGAGACCCAATGAAGACATTTTCTGTGGCCCCAAGCGGGTGGGTGGGTTGCTTGGGGGGGCGGTGCTAAAGTTGCAGGGAGATCCAGGGTTTTGATTTCCTCGGCTCCCGAGGGGGATTTGGCAGACACGGGGTAATTTGTAGTGAAATTTCCAGCTCACTTTTGTTTTGCAGGTGGCTGAGAATGGAGGCAGGGCATTGTGGACAACCACACAAGCAATTTGCTGTATGTGTGTGTGTGTGTGCCTGTTGAATGTGTGTGTTGTCCTTTTTGATCAAGCGCCACGAAATTGAGGCAGCCAAATACTGGCTACATTTGTAATTTTTTCTCAGGTTATTTTAGAAATCTCTAAAAAGATTATCGGGAGTGATTATTTTGTGGTGTGTCAAGGCGACCTAAGTAATTGTTGTTATTTTATTATTATATTTTAATTTCTTCTTTTCTTACTTTCTGATGTAAATTACTTTTCTTTAAATTTTTCTTTTTTTCTAGAAATTGTTCGAAAATAAATAGAGTTCATTCATTCATCAGTAATATGTGGGAGGCCGGGAGCAAAACAAAACTTGGAATCGAACCGAGAACCATTTAGCCAGTCGCCCAAGTCGGTGGCTACGATTGACGCGGAGATTAAAGAAATAAAGATTTACAATGGGTGCCAGAGGTCACGTAAGCAACACGAGGATTGTAGCCAAAGCACATTTCGCTTTTGCAGACTTCGGGGTGGCTTTAATTTAAAAAAAAAGAAAAAAAATATGACGAGACTCTTTGAACGCAAAGCTAGCATTAGGACGGTAAAATGAGCGCCAGATGTTGCAGCAAGGTGTCGGTCGGCAGAAGCAGCCAAGAGTCTTTTTCTCTGTTTGGACCGCATCGATTGCGTCTTAAGTATCGGCCGCGCTGCAAATGTGAAGTCCGTTAGCCACAAGAGAAATTGGGTGTCAAAAAGAATTGCCAGGGAAGAACCAGAATCAATTGGAAGTTCCGAGCACCTGTTTTACATTCCAGCAAGAATTCACTCCAAAAGATGGTTCCGCTTAATTCTTCAAACTGTCCATGTTTTTTCAGATATCCTCCATCACAAAAGGATCTGGGCGCGTTAATAAGTGACAGGGAGCAGGCTTTGCGCTTTTTGGCCAGCACACAATGGAAAATGTTGAAAGAATCCGGGACGACAGGCATGGCCAAAGAGAGGATAACGGTGAGTGGAAATGACGGGATGAGACTCAACCCGCCACCTGCTCGCCGCCAACAAAGCGGGCCGCCGACATCTGATTGGAGCTTCCTGACCGAGCTCATTTACGTCTTCTCCGCATACTCTCAATGGCTGTCCAAAAGTATTTGCCCGGGCCTATCTTCAGCTTCTCGTCGCTTTTTGGAAAGATTGCCGCGAGACAGCAGTTGCCACCATTTTTCGCTTTTCTGCATTTGAGGTATTTGTTGAGCGCGAAGGCCCGGCCAACATTTGAGCTGAGCAGCAGACATCGCGATTTAGACGGAATTTCCATGCAGATTGCGCTCACCTCCACGCTGTCAGGTGAGCGCGATTACAAACGGCATCAGGTCTATTTATGAGCGTTTGTTTTGGCTCTGAATGTGAAATGAAAACAAGGAGGACAACGCAATCACGTGGAAGTCGCCACGACGACTGCTCAATCCAATCTCGCCGGGGCGTATATTGATTCTGTGGCCTGGAGTCATGATTTTGTCTTGCTTGGCTATTTTAAATTCCCTTTCAAAATAGAGGAATTGTTTACTTATTAAAATATTACCAAAGGAAAAGTCATTAAAAAAATAATAAATAAAATAAGGAAGGTCAGGCGATGTAAAATGGCAAAGGTGTCCTGTTTTGAAGGCCTCAGAACACAAAAAAATGTGCTTGCTTTGTCGGCCCTTTTAAATCACTGACCGGCCTTCTGTCAGTTCAAAAGAATAAAATTGCCAGAAAGCTGGAATATCTGTCCCGCGTTTCATGGCGAGCCATTCAAATGCTCCGGAAACATTTTCTTCAAATGAGCGAAGCACATGTGCCTCCAGAAGAAACGTCGTCATTGGGGGGCAATGACTTGCTGTACAAAAAATAAAGTTCCCCAGTAGAGTTGAGCAAGCTAGCCTGAGTAGCGTAACCATCTCAATTGCATAGTGGAAAAGAAGCAGAGTAAATTCAAAGGCTCTCAATCATCACAGAAGTTGCGGCATGTCCAATCTAGACAGACGAAAAGCGAAAGATGCATGCATGCTTGCATCCTCGGCCAGCATTGAAAGTCGTCTTCCCTTTATCTTGTCACGCATCGCGGTACTCGACTGGGCTCAAAACGAAGACATGTGGAAGTTGTTTATGCCGCTTGTGTGAATTTGGTCAGTTAACAAGTACCTTGTGATTTTCAATTGAGCATCACATTTAAATACGATTGAAATTAATTTTTTGGGGAGAATTAAAGTTTTATGTTATTATAAAATACTTGGTGACTCTTTTTATCTTGCGCCCTAAAAAATCGAATACTAATACTAAACTAATACTAAAAATAATTTAAAAAATCCAAAATAAAAACGCCCTAAAACTAATACTAAAAATAATAAAAAATACATAAGACAAAAAGTTTAAAAAAACCAGTAAAAACTTGCTTGAATGAAAAAACTAATGACCTGAATTTTAACACTAAAGTCAAAACCAAATAAAAACAAGCTATAATGAAATATCCAATATTATTAAAATCCGCCGTCTTTTAGCCAAAACCAGTGGAGTTCATCTCTTGTGGAAAACGGACGGCCGGGCGTCTCCAACGTGAAACTCAATTGGCCTTTACAGACAGCTAAAAGTAACGCTGATGATGTGCCCGGCCTCATGTTGTGACCTGATTTGTGCTTCCATGGATACCAAAGGGGGGGTGGGAAGTGTCAAACAGGATTCCTTTGTATGCTCCGAGTGCAATGCACACATTGTGTGTGTACGTGTGTGTGTGTGTCAAAGTGATGACATTGCCATAAGCCATTTTTGAGCAGTCGGTACTTTTGGCTGGGAGCTACAGCTGCCCGTCTATTGTCACTCAGTCAGGCGTGGCCATTTTTTTTTCCCAGCGCTATTTTTAAAATTCATTCCAAAGCCGAAGGCCGCGCGACTACCAAGAACTTGAATGTTGTTTGAAAAGCTATTGCTAAGTTACATGACCCGAAAGACGACAAGCGGTTGGAAATTTTCATCAGGTCGGACTTTTGCAGCCGTCCGTCTCTGTGATAAGAGCCAAAGACCTCTGGATGGAAGAGGTTCTCATGGGTGGCTTTCAGCACCTGAATGTGTCGAGGAGTGTGTGAGGGTGGGGGAGCGGAAGGGGTGATGAGTGCAAACTAGGTTGGTCGCCGGGGGATCACGTCAGCACGGACATTGCCCACCGAAGGAACTGAAAAGTAATCAGAGAGAAGCCCGGAGAAAGAATAAACTTGTACCCATCGCCTCTTTGCTGATTACGTTACGATCTAAAATATTTGCAACGTCAGCATATACTGCAAATTATTATCGTGCTCAAAATGACTGGTAGGAATTGAAGAAGTGATTTTTTTTTTTTTTGCTGAAGTCGGCTGCTGCATGTCCCTTTGACCTCCGTCGGCAGCGTGCAGACCGAATGAACTTGTTTCAGTGGCGGAACGAGACAAATTGCTGGCTTCCTCCCCCAGACTCCCCCCCCCCACTGCAGGTGCAGTTGGGCCTAAAATTGCGTCGTTTCAACTTGTCAGCCTGGATTGGAGACGACGATCGAATTCCTCCTTCAAAGAAATACCTCCAGATAGTTGGCATTTAAAAAATAACACTTGACGGATTCAGAACTGCTTTTTGATCATTAAGGATTCTTTTCCGATTTCAAGCATTCTAACCGGATATTCAAATGAGAAACATCAGCCAATCAAAAGCAAGTCAAGTTCAAATTTTACAACTTGTGACGCATTCTTTTTTCAGTTTGTTTGCTTTATTGATTCATTTTGAAACGCATCCCGAATGCTGTGTTTATTTATTTTGATCTGCCTTTATTGTGTTGTAATTTTTTAATGGATGTCGGTGTTATGAAAGAGCTTTTGGTAACTGTAGCAAGATAACTTTTTTTTGGAAAGATGCCAGGCAGGACCTGTACAAAAACAAAAAGCTTCTTCTGAATGCGAACTACTGCAGATGACTCGGAGCTTTCCTCGGCGGTTTACTCAGAGGACAAAGGGTAATGATGCACATTCCCGAGAGCATCCGTGGAGAAATTCCGTTTGAAATTACTCCCAGCTGCGAGCGCAGTCTGCGTCTTATTTGTCACCTTCCCAATGTGCGTCGCAGTTTTTGGGTCTTTTTTTTTTTTTTTCTCAAACAGAGGGGAGGCGAGCGTTTGTTTACTTGGCTCAGAAAGCAAACCAACGCAGTTGTTTGCCTGCCTTGTCTATTTGTTCGTCCTCTGTGCCGCCAACGGAGCAGCGAGAGGACAGCGGTCAATATCGCATCTTCTTTGTGCAGTAGATTGTTGTTGTCTCGCACTACCCGGTATTTGAACAGACGTGTTGCCGATTCTCAAAGGGGGCGGAAAGAATAGAAGGCACCGCGCGCCTCACGTAGCGTCGTGACATCGAGTGCTGCTCAGTCGGTGTTTTGCCAGCTTTTCCCATGTGGCGAGCGGCACAGACAAAAAAAAAGTGGAATTGAAGTAGTATCTCATTCCCTTTTACCCTTCACAGTGACAGTGGCCCATTGTATTTTAAAAATGGTTGTCATCTGCCTGTGTTTATGCAGGTGTGGCCCTGAACCAAAACAAAAACGTGTGCTTTATTTATTTATTTTTTTAGCACCGGCGCACGCTCGGACAAACGAAATGGAAGGGCAATGACGCAAGGTGGTGGTTCTCTGATCCGCCGAGGCCACAATCAAGCAAATTCACAAATGCTCGGTACCGCAAGTACTCAATAACATTCTTTCATTGCGGGGGAAAAAAAAAACCCGACAAGACAGAACGGCGGAGGAGCCGGCGACCAGTCGAGCAGTCATCCTAGCCAAGCTGAACACTTGGAAAGCCGCAAAATTACACTTTTTAGGCTTGTGGGCAAGGTAATGGCATGGTTGCGGGGTTTTTTGCTTTCAATTGAGACAAGTAGAGGGCACTACACTGTGGCTTCGTTCAATGTAATTTATTTCCACTCTTATTAGTACAGCAAAAAAAAAGTTACTACAACGCAATACATTTTGGATTTCCTTATTTTTTTCCAAAACAGTTTTAGTATTAGATTTAGTTTTTTTTTAATGGACGATTTGTCGAGTGCAAAACAAAAACATACAGGTCACTAAGAAATAAAGTAAAATGAATTAAAATTCTTTAACAACTCACCTTTATTATCAATTTAAGACAAAAACCAGACAGAAATGAAGGAAATGTTTACTATTTGTTTTATAAACCCAAGATTTAAATTGAGTTTAATATTTTCAAAAGTGCTTTTTTTTTACTATGTTAAAAAAATGTTTTGAAATTTTAGTATGCGTTATATTGTTAGATTTTGTTAAATATGATCACCTTGTGACGGCAACATTTTCATTATAAACCAGAAAGAGATTTCCGGATTTTCTTTGGGGTAAAGAAATGCATGGCATTGCGTTGAGAGGAGCCAGATGAGGTGGCTCAGGCATCTCATCAGGATGCCTCCTGGACGCCTCCCTGGGGAGGTGTTCCAGGCATGTCCCACCGGTAGGAGACCCCGGGGATGACCCAGGACGTGCTGGAGAGACTTTGGCTCTCAGCTGGCCTGGGAACGCCTTGGGATCCCCCGGGATGAGCTGGATGAAGTGGCTGGGGAGAGGGAAGTCTGGGAGTCCCTCCTAAAGCTGCTGCCCCCGCGACCCGACTCCGGATAAGCGGAAGAAGATGGATGGATGGATGGATGGATGGATGGATGGATGGATGGATGGATGGATGGATGGATGGATAAAGAAATGCATGGCATTGCATTGGAGCTCAGAGATGTTTGTTCTTCCACACGATGCTCGCCGAGATGACTTTCGATGCTAATTTGATGTTCAAGCCGACTCGGGGTCGGAATTGAAACAGCTGCCTGTGCTGCTCGGCCTCCAGCTGCTCCCAAATTGTCCCGCCATTAAGCTATTATGCCTTTACGAGCAGAGAAGCCAGCAAAGCCACCAGAGGTGCTTCACGGCCTCGTTCTGTAATGCTTCATTATGGCGCTCTTCCACTCGACAGCGTTGGCCTCGCCCCCCCGTGATACAATTAGGAGGGCTATCAAGCCACAGAGGCAGGTCGGAAGTATCCAGATACCGTTGCTTTGCTTTTCACAACACAAAATAAATAATAAATAGCAGGCCATTTACAGAATCATTGCCGTGAGTAAGAAATACAAACACGGCAGCTGTTTTGTTTGGGTTTACAACAACACGGGGATATTGGAAATCAAACTGCTGCAATGTGTTTTTTTTATTGCAAACATGCATCGACTTTTTAATAGAGCGTGTCCTCATTTGGATCTGCTCACTAAAGTTCCGCATTCCAACACTCAAATGTAAGGACTAGCTTATGGGAAAAATGGTTTAAAATGTTAAATAAATTGAGCATAAAAATGTGCAGTGTAGCTTTATTTTTTAACGATTCCTGTATTTTTTTTTTTTTTTTTTTTTAAAAGTGCTCACTATTAATGTGCAAGCGCTCTCTAGTGTTACACAAAAGAATCACTACATTAAATATATAAGGTACAGGGGCTGAATTTAGCATTTTCCCACTGCACTGTCAAAAACATGCGTGTGCTTTTTTGTCATTTAAAAAAAAAAAAAATCCAAAATGCAGACACCCCTTGATGGAAAAATTCTAACTGATCTCACAGCTATCAACAATTTGTCATCAATCCTTTTTTAAAGCCGACATTCACCTCAAGGCTGTGAGGCAGACGTGTGAGGCAAACAGAACGTACGTTCTTATTGCTCCAATGCCAAACCGTGGGGTGATGAAGAGAAGCACAAACACATTGATCGTATTTGGAAAAGCCTCTTGTTTGGGATGCATCCAAACGCGAGGAGCCAGACCAAAGCGTAAGAGTAACACTCTTGGAAGATACACACAAATGTGCACACGCGCACTAGGATTACAGTCACAGTAACGTCGCCTCGTCATAAAAGCCAAAGCTTGTTAGCGCCTCATTCAGCATAGTAATGTTTTGTTGGACCGGTGCATGTTCTCACGTTTGTTTTTCAAGAGTGGTTTTGTTGTTATTCTACTGCAAAAAAAAAAAAAAATTGCACACTGTGGCAGTGTTTGCAACGCAGGCTGGGACGACATCTGGCTTTTGTTATGACAGCACCGGCGTAGCTGTAAACAGCTAAAGCAGTTAACATTTACCCAACGCGTGGTTCACATTAAGAAAGAGACGAGTTGTACCAAAAAATAAATAATAATAATAAAAAATATAATAAAATAAAAAAAGGAAGTTGAATCAAAATAAATAAATAAATAAATAAATATATAAAAAATAATAATTAAAAAAAAAAGTTAAAAAAGCCTTCTTACAGCAAATGAGCAAACTGTTTTTTTTTTTAACATCTTCAGTCTACTATGCACCACAACAGGAGCAAAAATGCAGCTCAGGAAGACAGTCAAATATGAGGCTGGGACTACAAAATAGACGAATCTGGGCAGGTTTCCAAGGAAACAAGCTGTGCTAAGGCTTTGTTGACAGTGTCAATACTCGTTGGAGTCCACTTAATAACAAAATCTATCTTAAGGAAAATGAGCAGTGCCAAGTGGGAAAATGAACAACAGAAGCGGCGTGACCATAATGAATAAAAACGTCGTGTGTTTGGTTGACCCCATGTGACTCCTGTCGAGAAAATAACGACAGGTTGTTTGCAAATTTTTTGTTGGTGAGGACCAAGATGACCCATCAAAATGCATCTCATCCCAAAATGTTGCATTTGAACGGCGCCGCAGGTCCATGGCAACAAACGGACCTGACATTTCGTTTGCGACTCCAGTTCCAATGTGGCACACTTGCAACGTGTGCGGTTAATTTATGACTCCTCACAGGCGAGACGTTTGCCGATGACTGGCAGTATGCAATATTGAGAAAAAAAATAATTCCAGCCTTCTTCCGTCCCTCCCACCTTCCCTCCCTCTCTCCCCGGTGTGTTTTGAGACTCGTTTGGTGTGGAAATCAGAGGCACTCAATGTGTGTGGCGGAGACTTTTTGCGCAATATGAAAAATTGGCGCAGCCATCCACTTTTGAGTGTGGGATCACCCAGCAAGCTGAAAGAAAGCCCAAAGTCTCTTTCTGATGCAATCTTAATGGCAATAACGTTTTGCTCCTGGCGTCAACAGCCATCATCATTATTGTCAGCGTGATTATAAATTGAATTCATTTCCCTTCTTTGGGCTGCTTGTATGAATTTTGCTTTCATATCTCATCTGGATTAAAGAGCCCAAGGTGCAGTTTAAATGCAACGTGTCATTTTTGACGGGCTGCGGCGGTGAGAACAAAAAACAATTTAGATCTCGAGCATTCTTGCGGCCTGCCTCCGAGAATCAATCGTTTCCGTTTAGGCTTTGTTTGCACTACTTAAGGAGCAAGTCGGATTGAACATTAGACGGCAATCTGCAGTGTGACGGTAGCATGCTCGCTATTGATTTTCTCGTCTTTGAATTTCATTCTAAAAGCCAATCTTGCTTTTCAACACCTCCTCGACTGCCCAGAAGACACGACGAGCGTCAAATGAAATTCGTCGGTTCGCTGGCCTCACAGATGATATGAAAGTCCAGTTGGCTTCTTCAGTGACAATTTTATTCTCATTTTCTTTTGTCTTTTATCCAAAGTGACAGTCGTGGCGAGATCAAAGCGCATCCCGCAGCTTGTCCCTTTGGCACTTTGTCTGAGAAGGCCGGCTTTCAAAGGCCTTTGAAGCAGTCGAGCGGCGTTCCAAGCTCGCGTTTCACAATGATGGTCAAAACTTCCAACGGTCGAGAGTCGATCGAGGATCCGACGCAATATACCGAGCCCCGGAACGCAACTTATGACCAACAGGATTGTGTGCCCGTAAAAAGCTCCTGCTGACAACGCTTATTCCAAGCTCTTCTTCACGTCCCTGAGGAAAGATCGATTGCCTCGAGAAGCTTTTAAATGCGTATATTATCTCGCAAACGCGGCGGTATGAAATCTCACGCTGAAAAACGCAGGCCGCTATATAAATAGAACATGACGTGGCATCGATGGTGGCCGAGTGATTTGGTTTTCTTTCACTTTGTTTGAGCCATAATTCTCCAAAAGGGAACCCGAGGGGGGGACGGACTGCGGTGGTCGATTGAGGTCTTTCACAAAAAGCAAAACAGGCAAGCGAGGACAAGCACTTGGAGCCGAGGCAGACTAAAAGCTGCCAAGGTCAAAGGCGCTATCGAATCCAGGCTGTCAATCAAACGGAGAGAGAACACTGCCACACTGGGAATACGCCTCCGAGACAACCCGCAAGGTAAAAGACAGGATGGCAAAAAGAAAACTGATAACCTTTGGAAAAGTTTCAGAAAAGAATATGACACGCTTGTCCAGAGGTGTGAGTGTGAGCGCAATGGCTTTTGGTGGTGCGCTGTGATTGGCTAGAAGCCAGTCCAGGTTAAACCCCGCCTCTCCCCAAATGTCACTCCTGGTGCTCCCCAGTGACCTGAGGACAACCCTAATGTCTAAAGAATTTTGTTTGAATCTATCTATCTATCTATCTATCTATCTATCTATCTATCTATCTATCTATCTATCTATCTATCTATCTATCTATCTATCTATCTATCTATCTATCTATCTATCTATCTATCTATCTATCTATCTATCTATCTATCTACTTATACACAGTTTCTGATTTAATGAGCGTTACATTCTTTCAATCAATTGCAGCAAGTAGCGCACTCCACCATGCATCAGTTGCCTAAAGTCAAGATTATTCAACAATCCATTCCATACAATAGAGCAGAATTCTTAACCCATCACTGATCAATTTTTATACTCCGCCTCTTGTCAAAATCCATACAAAGCGTCGACACATGCCTCGGCCGGTTTTAAAGTCGGGTGAGCGAAGTGAGGTTTACGACGAACAAGGACAGGTTAAATTACATCTGGAGTTTGGGGGCAATTCAATAGGAAGCGAATCAATCCCAGGATTAATTGTTGCGCCACATCCTGAACACAAGACACTCGATACAGCCGCAGGGAAATGAAGTGAAATTCGCCCGGCGTCTAGCAGCAGTCAACAATGGAACTGAAAAAAATTGCCTTTCACTTGACATGAACTGAAAACTCTGCATTCATTTGTTGCTGACTTTATATTCGAAATATTCTACAAACCCCGCCCCCAAAAGAAAAAGCAAGGCAGTTTACTGCATAGCCAAAATTCTGCGCTTGACATTCTAGTAATGAACATTGATCGCAGAAGCAGACTAAAGATTTTAAGATAAAAATAAAAATAAAAAAAAACAGCTTAGGAGCCTATCCGTCCCTGGAAGGTTCGACGACGGGCTGATTAAACGCCGCCTCCCCTTCTGTGACAGCGACCATTTGTTTCTCCTTTCCGGATGCGACAAGTCAGCAAGCGCGTGAAGTGTCCTGCGTGGACACCTGAGAAATGAGAACGAGTGCGGTCCTGCCTCCGACGCTGCGCCAGAATCATGTCTGGGAGGAATCAATTTCCTGCTACCAATCTCAGCTCCGGCGAAAAAGCCACAGGATGTTTTGCAGGGGTGGGATGGGTCATCCACGATGGAAAGGGAACGCCATACGTGGGAAAACAGATGTGGGGAGACTCACATATCTGATGAATGATCTTTGAATGTTATTAAAAATATATATATATACAGTGCCTTGCGAAAGTATTCGGCCCCCTTGAACCTTTCAACATTTCGCCACATTTCAGGCTTCAAACATAAAGATATAAAAATTTTATTTTTTGTCAAGAATCAACAACAAGTGGGACACAATCGTGAAGTGGAACGAAATTTATTGGATAATTTAAACTTTTTTAACAAATAAAAAACTGAAAAGTGGGGCGTGCAATATTATTCGGCCCCTTTACTTTCAGTGCAGCAAACTCACTCCAGAAGTTCAGTGAGGATCTTTGAATGATCCAATGTTGTCTTAAATGACTGATGATGATAAATAGAATGCACCTGTGTGTAATCAAGTCTCCGTATAAATGCACCTGCTCTTTGATAGTCTCAGGGTTCTGTTTGAAGCGCAGAGAGAACCATGAAGACAAAGGAACACACCAGGCAGGTCCGAGATACTCTTGTGGAGAAGTTTAAAGCCGGATTTGGATACAAAAAGATTTCCCAAGCTTTAAACATCTCAAGGAGCACTGTGCAAGCAATTATATTGAAATGGAAGGAGTATCAGACCACTGCAAATCTACCAAGACCCGGCCGTCCCTCCAAACTTTCATCTCAAACAAGGAGAAGACTGATCAGAGATGCAGCCAAGAGGCCCATGATCACTCTGGATGAACTGCAGATAACTACAGCTGAGGTGGGAGAGTCTGTCCATAGGACAACAATCAGTCGTGCACTGCACAAATCTGGCCTTTATGGAAGAGTGGCAAGAAGAAAGCCATTTCTCAAAGATATCCATAAAAAGTCTCATTTGCCACAAGCCACCTGGGAGACACACCAAACATGTGGAAGAAGGTGCTCTGGTCAGATGAAACCCAAATCGAACTTTTTGGCCACAATGCAAAACGATATGTTTGGCGTAAAAGCAACACAGCTCATCACCCTGAACACACCATCCCCACTGTCAAACATGGTGGTGGCAGCATCATGGTTTGGGCCTGCTTTTCTTCAGCAGGGACAGGGAAGATGGCTAAAATTGATGGGAAGATGGATGGAGCCAAATACAGGACCATTCTGGAAGAAAACCTGTTGGAGTCTGCAAAAGACCTGAGACTGGGACGGAGATTTATCTTCCAACAGGACAATGAACGAAAACCTAAAGCCAAATCTACAATGGAATGGTTCACAAATAGACGTATCCAGGTGTTAGAATGGCCAAGTCAAAGTCCAGACCTGAATCCAATCGAGAATCTGTGGAAAGAGCTGAAGACTGCTGTTCACAAACGCTCTCCATCCAACCTCACTGAGCTCGAGCTGTTTTGCAAGGAAGAATGGGCAAGAATTCCAGTCTCTCGATGTGCAAAATTGATAGAGACATACCCCAAGCGACTTGCAGCTGTAATTGCAGCAAAAGGTGGCGCTACAAAGTATTAGCGCAAGGGGGCCGAATAATATTGCACGCCCCACTTTTCAGTTTTTTATTTGTTAAAAAAGTTTAAATTATCCAATAAATTTTGTTCCACTTCACGATTGTGTCCCACTTGTTGATTCTTGACAAAAAATTAAACTTTTATATCTTTATGTTTGAAGCCTGAAATGTCGCGAAATGTTGAAAGGTTCAAGGGGGCCGAATACTTTCGCAAGGCACTGTATATATATATATATATATATATATATATATATATTAGGGGTGTAAATCGCGGGTTTTGTCACGATACGATATCATATCGATACAAAGAATCACGATACGATATTTGCCGATATCTTAAAGCCTGCTGTGATTCATTCACGATACATCACGATATAGTGCTCTACGATCGATATAGAACAATATCCTGATTTATAACAATTCATACGCAAAATCAACAAGGTACTGCAAACTCTTTATTTCGGAAATTACAAGAGTATTGTAGTATACAAAGTGCTTATTTTAACACTGAACTTGATCAAATTCCTATATTTTTTCTCATATAAGTAAGTAAAGAAAAATGAATATTCTTTCTTTTTTTGTAATACCATTAACTTTAAAGTGCATTACTGAACTATTTAATTACAAAACAAAAATAAGTTCTTTATAATGAATGTAGTAAACATTACACCTTGACCATATGTTCTAATCCAAATGCAAAAAAAAAGTGCTTCCAAACGAATGACTTGAAGCCGAAAGGGGAGCGAATTTCCTCGTCTTCTTGGACACTAGCCATAGCACCAGCCCAGGAGCCGCGTAGTTGTCGGCTCCCCTTTCACGTGCCTGCTCTGCTCACAACACAACACGCCGCGCACTGCTCCCGGAAAGAGGAAGCAAGCAACAATGAACTGGATTTCAAAATAAAGTCGCGTCTAATGTCCGAGGTCAAAAACGGGCGATATAGATCGATGTTTACGTTTAGCATCGATGCCAACAAATCGTAGAGCATTATATCGATTAATCGATGTGTATCGATGAATCGTTACACCCCTAATATATATATTATTGAAAATAAAATCTCCAAATGTGTTTGGACCAATTTTAGGAAATAAATGGACGCTCAATGTTTGCAATTTTCACAACATTTGATCATTCTAACCTCACAAAGAAATTTATAAAGAGAAAAGAAGCGCTCGAAATTTACTGGGAGAGTTCAACTCGGATTCAAGATTCAACTCATTCAAGAGTCAAATATTCGTACGCATGAAATGCGTGAATGAGGCCTGTCAACTTTACACTGCTAGCAAAATAGTGCACCAGAAAGTCATTTTCACCCACAACAAGCGGCTATCTTGTCGGAAAAATCCCTAACGTCACAAAGATTCGTAGCAGCGCTCTCGACGAAGGCACAACGGGGATAAAAACAAATGAAATGCTGGAAAAGCTACAAAACTTTTTCTTATCTGTCTGAGAGGGGTAAAGGGAAATTTATCTGCAAAGCTTTCCTTTGATACTCCTTGGTAACAAAGTTTTCAAAGGCTTGTGCGGAACACATTCTGTCTGTGTGTCACTTCAAAAAGCTCGCATAGCGCTTTGGCTCGTGAAGGTTTCCTCGTCATGCCCGAATGTATTCCGACTCATTGTCCGCCTTTGTGCGAATGAATAATTGTGACAGAAAAAGCGAAGCCAATTGTTCCGTTATAAAGTCAAGATACTCGGGGAATAAGCACACACTTGGCTAATTACTTTTGAAATGGAGCCATTTATCTTCATCTAGAAGGCTTGCAGATAAGCAAGCAACGCTATTGATCTCGAGTTGATGTCTGAAAAACACTAAAAGTAGCGTTTGGCTCGGGAAGACATTTCTTACCCACTCTATAAAACGGCAAGGGAGGGACCAATTAATGGACTCGACATTAGAAGATTTACAAGGTAATATATTTGCTCCTAAATTCTGTCGGTGAGCTTTCTTATCGAAGCCAAGGACAAACTGGAGAGTTGCTTATTCAAATTGCAGAAAAGTGGAGATTTATGGGTCGCATTTGGAAGGGATGAAAAGTCACATGCTAAGCAGTCCATCATAGTCCAGTCTGGATTTACATTTTGGATGATGGATGAAACGTCTGCGTAAGGTGTAAAACAGCTGTGGAGACTTTCACACCATCCAACGGACGAAAATGAAAAGCCGAGCGTGTGCGTCAAAAGAATAATAAATCCCAAAATGGGTTTTGCATTGTAACTTTGTGATGAGCTTATTGAAGTTTTGTTTACATCCTGTCATAATGAGGGATGGAAATTAGCCGCCGCACGTCTGGCTTTTCCTCTACAACACAAGTGTCAAATATAAGGCCCGGGGGCCCAGATACGGCCCGCCACATCATTTTATGTGGCCCGCGAAGACAAATTGTGTATCAAATTCATGCCATTACGAAAATTGTAAATTGTCTTCACTTTAAAAAATAATCTTTTTAAAATACAGTTTTTACTAGTCTGATTTGAAAACGTATTTGTCTATTTTGTAGCTTATACTGTTTAGAATATGAAGCGTTCATACATTTATTCGAGTTGACATAATGTCCCTCCGAAGGAAACTATGATGCGGCCCGCGACAAAAATGAGTTTGACACCCCTGCTCTACAACTTTGCGTTACCATGACGACGACAGAGTGACTCCTGGGAGAAGGTACAGCAGTTGTCATGGTAACGTTTGTCTCCATTGGTCAATCATTTGCTTTGGACGTCTTCTTGGATTTGTTGCCAATTACGAATGGCAGGATATGAATTGTGATGCTACATTTGTTTTATTCCCTGACAACCAGTCATAACTTTGAGTGTATCTTTTTGAATGTTGAGCTAATAAACATGAGTGATATTTGAGATGATCTCCATTCAGTGCCACTGAGGGATGACTATCGCAACTATGATCTATTTGATGCTTGGCTGAGTGCAATGCCAAAGCGGAGCACCCGCACGTCTGCATTCAATCATTCTGTAAACAGTTCCAGAAAAATGATCAGATCCACGCTTGGAAGTGGCTCTGAAATTTGATTTCAAGAGACGTACTGAACAAAAAAACAACTTTTAGGTCAAAGAGTGACATTCTACGGTTTTGTTAACAATCAGACAAATCTCATTTTCATCCAAATCTGTGGAAAACGTTTGAATTTTTTTTTCAATAATTGCTTGAGATCTCCGCGTACTGTAATAAAAATCCAAAATATTTCTGGCACTTTCCACGGCTTGACCCCACCAAATCATTCTAAGCGAATGTCAGAGTAACAAAAGTAGTTTGACAAGTCTTGAGCGAACGTCATGAGAGCTTGTTTCCAAAGCTATTTTAAGATTCTTTTGTGAACAATAGCACAGTGCTTATAGTAAAAGAACTCTCTCTCGCTGTTTATGAAAGTTGTGGGCGGTACCGTCGAGTCACTGAAGTGTGAGCTGATCCGTTTCACGGCATAGTTCAGTGACGGAGCCTTAAATTCACCTCCAATGGGTGAGTCATGTTTACGTTGTATTATTTAAAAAAAAATCTGTCAAGCTGTCTGGCTCATATCTGCCTGATATCGAGTGAAAAATGAAATAGATGAGGAGGTTGAACTCATTAGCACGGTTCAACGCCGCGGATCTCCTGATATGAATTCATTTCGAGGACAAGCAGAAAACCTTCGCTGAGAGCTTCACAATGAGAGCCCAGTAGTTCCGATTTGAGCGTTCTACATAATGCTCAGCTCTTTGTTGGAATATTACAGCTGCGGTTTTGCCATTATTCACTCCAAAACAGGTTTGTTGCCTCTTTCTCAAAAAGGCCGCCGCCCACCCCCCCCGTCACATAAAAGCATTTGCAGCAGTCCAGGCAGCTTTGCATACTTGTGGGACCCATCAAGTATTCAAAGTATCCCATTTCCCTTTGTCAAATGTCTCACTTGAGACACAGCACCGCCCTGGTAGCCTTTTATCGATACTGTGAAATTAATACGGCGTTAAGTATCTTCGGGGTAATTTGTCTTACTCTGAGCCAATCAACGTGACACGTATCTCCGGTGACTGGGATTCCAGTTTGTAAGTGATCTATTTGAGCACATGTACTAAATGACAGAATTGTGAAAGTTTGAATGCTACAACCTCCGGCAGTATTCCGTGGTACGATCCTGGACGCCCAATAGTATCACGGTCGGCTAATGAACTTGAAAGACTGCGCGGTGTTATTCCATCATATTACAGCAATTTGTATCTGGGAAATTGAAAACAAAATTGAGGTTCTGCACCTCCATAAATACTGATTTGCAGTCAGGCGGGGGGAAAAATATTCAACCTGAGATGAATATCCTTTTCATGCCGCGTTCCAATGTTTGGCGCTGCCAATGTAGGCAGCAGTTTGCCCAGCCCAGCATGTGCTAAGCTAATTTGTGGCGCGCTACTGTAGATGAGGAGGGAACAAAGTTTCCTTTATGCGGCACACTGACTAGGTGTGTGTCTTTGTCTAGCACGTAAGCAATCCCTTTTCCCTGCTGTGATGGCGTATACGGTGAAAGCCAAGACCGCCACTGAAACAGCTTTTAACTTAATAGGTTGCCATTGGCGCATGCAGCAATTACAGGGATGTGTTAGTCCACTGGCAGAGTTTCAAATACCTCTTTGTCGGACGACACCAAAACGTGTTCACCATCGTGAAGCTATTTTGGGTCATTTGCATTGTGGAAGGTAGAGGCAGGATGTTTAGCGTGTTGGCTTTGATTAATATATTGTACGGTATAGTGTGTCGGTCTCTAGCCACCGAGAAGCATTCAACGAACAAAAAACAAACAAATTCTTACATTGATTGGGTATAACATCTTAGCTCAGAAAAGGTTAGATTCAATTTATGGTATTAAAACCAGTGACCTCAAGACAAGATTTTGCATTTTGACGTTGGTGGGTAATGAGAAAGAATCCCCCCGATTTAAATCAAGGAGCAGAAGCCAAGAGTCAAAACGGTAAAAAAAAAAGGATTATAAAAAAATATTGCCGGAGCTGTTACTGTGCTGCAGTCAGAGCGTCCTGACCGCAGGTCAAGTAGCTGTCTGATGAATTAATTAAGGTCAGAAGCTGATAGCACTTTCATGGTCGTGTATTGCATTAACATGCGGTCTCTCGCTTATGGCCTGCTATGAAACCGTTATTTACACAAAGAAGGCGGTAGAGACCTCCAATAATATTTAGTAGATTGTACAAAATACGGAAAAGGATTCACGCGTGACGCCATGGAGAAAGCTAACAGCAGTCATCGGTGCTATTGATCCTGTCATCGGGTCAGAGGTTGAGTGACTGACAAAATTTACAGGTAGAATATAAAGTGTACCATTCCAAAACGTCACAGGTAACTTGGAGTATTTTCTTTCCTAGGTTGACAATTTTGACTGCAGCCACTTTTCAGTGTCTCGGGGGTATCATTTCCTGTCACTGATATCGACCGCCTGGGAGATCAGAAGAAGAATCCCCAGGGGGTGTTGATCCAGACGTGCGCTACGGTTTGAGCTGCTGAATTACGTTCAAGCCTTCACCGTGTTCAAGGAAACGGAACCCGACGTTGCCCATAAGCCCGCCCACGTGTCATTGAATATTTATCAAGTATCTGATTTGAGGGGGAGGGATTTGGCAGGTCCCCTCAAGGCCCGCCGCAACTCAACACCCTGTATCAGAAGCTCCAAAATGCGGCTGTCATTTTTTTTCACCCCGAGGACATGCTTCATTAATTACATGCTGGCTGCTACACTGCAGTCCCTGAGCAAACTTTTCCACATTAGCGCAGCGTTAAGAACTGAATTGTGAAATTCAGAACAGGCAACACTGCATGTTTCAAACTGTCAGACATCTTGCGGGAGCTCGCCCCTTGTGGCAGGATCCAGGTAACCAGATCAATCACACGCTAGCTAATGTGCTAGCTAACGTGTTAGTTAACACGCTAGCAAACACGCTAGCTAACACGCCAGCTAACACGCTAGCAAACATACTAGCTAACACGCTAGCTACCTTAGTCTGTTCTAAGCAATCTTTTGTCTGTTTTTGTCAATCCTGACCTGTTTCTTTTTCCAACTAAGTGCAATTCTGTTTCAAATCACAACTGTCTAGAACCGTAATATCACTAGCAATGTTTTTTAAAGTGGGATTAGATTGTAGCCAGACGTGTAGGTCAAATGCAGGCATCAGAGAGCGTGAAGCAGTGCTTGATGCTCTTTAATTTCTCATTACTCTGAGCGCTGTGTTTCAGTGAAAGACATTCCGGTGTTGTTATCGATCGTCTGCAACTGGAGCATTAGCCATTCTCGGCTCGACGGCATTAAACTCAAATCATTGTGTTCTATTGTTTGGCGTGTTATATTGATTTCCTCCCGGGTTTAACCGGCTGAAGAGAAATATGGTAGCTTGTACACGGAGAGCTGGATCCATTCGACAACAATTTGTGAAAAAGCCATACAAAGTACAAATTCCATCTTTTCATTGTGCTCTTTAAATAAATGGTAAAGATATCGTAAGTGGCACAGCCTGAAGCAGAATCGAATAGCGTGGATTGCAAACATTTGAATGCCTCAATCATTAGTCCACGTTTCATAAATTCATCCACAAGTTTCTTTTGCCATTTTCACTCTTCCATTTGACACTCAGGGTCTTCAAGATTAGTGGTCTAAATGAATTTGAAAGGCAAAGGCTGTGAAGGTCTGACAATATTTTCTGGCATGACCAGATAAGCAAAGACACACTTTTGCGCTTTGTAACGATGACAAAAATCCATCAGTCAAGACAAAAGTCAAATCAATAAGCATGACCTGAACAATAGCAAGGCTTCTTTTTTTTCCCCCTGGCTCCGTTCATTTGCATCTGCTTTTGTTTTCTGACCCCACGTGACATTTTCTCATTTAAACCTTTGCAATCTTTGTTTCGACAGCCAACAAATTTCATGCCAAAACACGGGTGAATTTATGACGTTGTGCGTTTCTATTCAGCCCAAACAATGTGTCGGAGGTGGCAAATCTGCTTCTCTCGCCTCCATCTAGTCACATTTGTGCCCACTAAATTCCGTATTGTACACTAAAGCTGGCAATTACCTTTTGTTCTTTGACTGGTTTATTCATCTGAACTTCCTTTTGTGTACGCTGACTAAAACGCACGCAGCGCAGATCCTTTCCAACTGTTCACCCTTCATGCACTGGGGGGTCTCTCAGAAAAGCTAACGGTCACTCCAGGCTTTGTACACACTCCACTCCCGTCCGACCGACCCCCTGCTGCCTTGCACCTTCCGACAAATGTCAACGAATATTGATTTAGCGCTTCCTCACTTGAGGTCGGCGCTTTTGTGCGACCACAAAGAAAAAAAAGGGCTTGACCTTCATAACATGCTGCTGCTAGACTAAATATTTCATTTGAAAAATAAAGTCTCTTTTGTTTCTTTGCTTTTTCAACCTTATTATTTACCTTTGCCAGCTGCCTAAGATGAAATAACTGAATTATTAGACCAGGGGTGTCAAACTCATTTTTTTCGGGGGCCGCGTTGTAGTCATAGTTTCCTTCGGAGGGCCATTATGACCGTCAACCCAAATAAACGTATGAACGCCTCATATTATTTACAGTATAAGCTACAAATCAGACTACCGTCTTTTTCGGACTATAAGTCGCGTTTTGTTTTATAGTTTGGGTGGGGGGGCGACTTATACTGAGGAGCGACTTATATGTGAATTTTTTCATGAATTTCAAAATAAAATTAAAAAAAGTGAAACCGCGATAAACGAACCACGATGTAGCAAGAGATTACTGTAATTTGAATTTCCAGTGACGTCAGCAGCGCGGCGCAGCGGTTGTTTACATAAAGGACAAAGATTCGATCACGGGATGACGAAGATGACGAAGGGCCCCACGCAGTACCGGCATCATTAGCGGCTTTGTTTGTAAGTGACACGGAGGACGAAGAGTTTGAAGGATTTAATGATTTGGAGTGACATAGAAGGTTTGAAAAACTATTATGGCTTTTACGCACGCCCGGTCCTACTCTACGGAGCTCTCTTTCATCTCCGTGGATGGAAGTTGGGGGCCGGCGCTCGGCCGGGTGGCTGTCCGGGGACGGTGGATGGGGCTCGGACATGGCTTTTACTCACGCCCGGTCCTACTCTACGGAGCTTTCTTTCACCTCCGTGGATGGAAGTCGGGGGCCGGCGCTCGGCCGGGTGGCTGTCCGGGGACGGTGGATGGGGCTTGGACAGGACTTTTACGCACGCCCGGTCCTATTCTGTGGAGCTCTCTTCCACCTCCGTGGCTGGAAGTGCCACTTCCGGGGATGGAAGTCCACGCCGCCACACGCCTGGACGTCGACGCCGGTGCTTGGGGCCGTGTGACGGCGAACTATTTATGTTATAGTTATTTGATATATTTTATTTCGTGTAGCAACTTGTATATGTTTTTATCGTTACAGTTCAGTAGTTGTTGGCTCGTTGAACTCTTGTTTTGTTAAATAAAGAGCCGTTTACCAAACCCACGTCTTTCCTTGTACTTTGTTAACGCTTCAATATAGTTATATACTAGATCTGTGGAATAACGACAAGGCTGACGTCAGGGCGCACGCGCGGCGTTGTTGACAAAGGACGAGGAATTTGATCAATGGATTTAATGATTTGGAGTGACACAGATGGTTTGATAATATTATTGCTTAGATAATAGTTATTTGATATATAATTTATATATCGTTATATGGGCCTGTGGAATATTTTGAAGTGCAAGCGTCGTCAGCGGCGCGCACCGATTGTTGACATAAAGGCCGATCGATGGATTTAATGAATTGGAGTGACACAGATGGTTTTATAAACGTGTTATTTATGTAATAGTTATTTGAATAACTCTGAGTGTTACGTCAAGCCCGTTCTCAGCTCTTCGTTTGTGTTTATGTCACGTTAGCATACCTATCGTTTAGCCTGTTGTTGCTCGTTCATGTCTGTTCTTGGTGTTGGATTTTGTCGAATAAATTTCCCCCAAAATGCGACTTATACTCCGGAGCGACTTATATATGTTTTTTTTCACGTTATTGTGCATTTTATGGCTAATGCGACCTATATTCCGGAGCGACTTTTAGTCCGAAAAATACGGTAGTAAAAATTGTTCAAATATTTTTAAAAAGATGATTTTTAAAAGTGAAGACAATTTGCAATTTCAGTAATGACACGAATTTGATGCACAATTTGTATTTGCGGGGCACATAAAATGATGTGGCGGACCGTATCTGGCCCCCGGGCCTTGTGTTTGACGTTCATGCGCATTAGACTGAATTCTAGTAGCGTGATTGCCAACTTTGGTCTTGCCTAGCTGCTTTTTCCTCATTTGACTGGCAATCCTCCCTCACGGGGCCGTCCGTCATCTGATAACCTCAACGCTGCTGCCATTCACTTCGCCAGAAATCCTCTTAGAGGCTTGTTAAGTAAAACAAATACCCCGGATTTCCCTAAGGTGTAATGATACGGATGCTTCTGATTTTACTGTCGCGATTCTACACGTCAAATTATTTTGCACAGAACACGTTTAATAAAAAATTAAAGATGGGAAGATGACACTTCTAATTGTTGACGCTTTACCGCTCATCATTTTCAGCTCTGGGCTGAGTGCGGATGATTCAAGTCTTGCAAAAATCATGAGCATTGAGAGGAAGACTGCCCCCTGTCTGCACTTCATGCCTGGTTCTTCTCGTCTTGGCTTGCATACTCAGGGGAGCACTTTTTGGTAACACTAGATGCAGGCATTGCGTCACTCTTTCTTATTCTTTTACCCTCAAAGACCTTTGCTGGAAACAGGAAGACAGATTTAACACCTTCTTGTGTCGTTACGTACCTTTCTTAATATATTTCTTGTTTTATTTCAATCACAGAGAATGAATGTTTAGACTACCTTGTGTGTTTTTGAAGAAAGCGAAAGTTGCGTTCACATCGGCGCTTGTCGGGGAATCGTTCAAGGTTGCAAATGTTTGCAAAACATTAGTCAACTGTTTTAGTGGTTTATCTTGATGCAGGTCAATTTGGAACATGTTCAAAATTCCCTTGTCAGAAGAAATGTGCAGGTCTGCCCAACATCTGGCAACCGTTTGGCTAACATCCGCAACCCTGACAAACACCGATCGGAAGGCAGCAAATCGAAATTGTCTGCAATAAGGAACGGGACACTGCATTTGTGATGTGGTTAAAGATTCCAACGCCAGCGTTTTCAGAAATTTCTGCCATTAAACAGATCGCCTTTGCATTGCCTTGGGAATTTGATCCAGTGGGCTGGCTGCCTTGACAGGAACAGCCCTGCAGTAACATTGTCAAGGCAAGACCAACTCTTGTAATATAGTGCTTCCTTCAAAAGCAGATGTCTTGCTAAATCACCAACATGTAGAAAGTCTGCCTTACAATAACAGTGTCGAAACGGTGTTCAACGGCGCTAAGCACAATAACATCTGCCAAAGATTTGATACTTTGGTTTGTAAAGTGCACAACTTTGTTGGAGTAGTGACTAGCTACCAATAGCTACCAAACTTTGACTCTTGCTTTTGTAAACTAAACTGTTTTCACAAGTATTTATGACCAACTGTTAATTGTCAATCCAAAAATTGTCAGACCGCTGCTTCTTTAAAACCGTAAAAAAAAATTCCATTGGGATTGATTCGGGCTTGCCTTGCAAATATCAGATGAAGTTAATCTACCAGACGACGACTCCGCCAGACAGAACATTATGCAAATAATGGTTTCTTTCTGTACTTGACTGCTTGATCTGTTCCATTATTTCAAAGGCACACCTGCCCCCAGAGGCTTTCCCCTTGTCACATAATGATAGATTGCTATTTCTATTTCATTTGAAAGTCACTCGGTCCAACAGGTAAATGAAGTGTGGGTGGGGGTGTTTATTTTGCAGCGGTGAACAAGATGCGTGTACACCGCCCGCCTCAGCTTGACTGACATTGAATCTGCTGGTATTTATTTGAACTGACAGATGATAATATCAATGTGTGGGTTATTTCCAGCACGGGTGACAAGTCAATGTAGCAACAAAATACAAAACAGAAATAGAGGTACGTCTCATCATGTATACAATACATTGACAAATCGTATTTATATAAATGCTATCAATCCATCGTAGATTTATTTAGAATCCAAAGTGACAAATTGTTGGCTATAATTTGTACAAAAACGACAGCAGACCTTTTAACAACACTGGCTTTGGTAAGACGCCCCAAATAAAACCGTTTTTGTGTTTTAGCTTCATTGGCTGTGCCGATTTTTAGCTCACTAAAGATTTTTTGAATGTTTCTAATTTGACTACAATAAAGGCAAAGGACATTATATTTGAAATATCCCAATTGGATGTCGAGGGATAAAATAAGTATGTGGTTCTTTAGTTGAGATACATTGGTCATGTGAGCTAAGCTAGGTAACAATGGCAGTTTGGCTGCCATAACATTTGGCTTCCTCCCTCCCTCACAGCAGGATTAGTGTCCAAGGGTCCTGTTTAATTGGGCCTGATTATCAGTTGCCAGTGCTGCGGAGAGAAAGGTCATTTGGTCTGCCATTCAAAGCCTTTTGGGCCAATTAATCCCCCAACAGCCAATGTCGCCTCCCCCCTTAGACTTTCAATCACTCTTGTCCAATGTTATTGTCTCAATCTTATTTGGGGAAAGAATGCTGGCTAGAGTCACAACACAAGCTTCCACGGTATTGTCTTCGACTCAAAGAAAGTGACCTTGTTTAAAAAAAAAAAGTCATTAATGGTTTTCTAGCTTGGAAGCAACTGCTGGGTTCCGCTTTCTTATTTCGTTAAGCTTTGCAAGCGCTTTTGAAAACTTCCCTCAAGCCTCAGTGTTTTCTTAATTCAAGCTTTTGTCTGGAGTCACTGAAAAGGAGTCATTAAATGTATTACAGGTGATGATTTCCTTAGGGAAAGTAAAAAAAAATATATAGCTCAATTATCCAAATTAATTGGATGTTGGCCATATCAGGAGAATAGTTCGCCTAAAGGTAAATTCATTCAATGTATCAATGTTATTTGCTGGTTAGGTGTTTCTCAATCTAAGTTCTTTGTAATAAGGGCTATTTTAACCGAATTACTGAATTTTAACAGAATTTATTTGGGTGCAGCGGGCACATGGCACACACTGGGGCAAAAAGGGGGCGGGGCTATTTAGGGTCCCGGGAAAATGGGAATGACCCGGGGAGAGTGTTGCTTCTCCAATTTGTTCTGCAGTGATCCAAGAAGGTGCCTTTGACTTAAATGTTGCCTCCTACGCCCAGTGAATTGTTAAACTGGGTGGGAAATGAAGATTTATATCTTCACATCTGCGAGGCGTTCGGTATTCCTAGTCACGCGGCAAACAGATCAGCATATGCTAAAGTAGATTTTGAAACGTTATCGCTGCATTCAGTTTCAGTATATTCTGGAGGTATAAAAAAAAAAAAAAATATCTAATTGCCAAGGCTTAAATCTCACTCACGATGGCCCGCGCTGGAACTGAACCTTCATTTCCTGTCAGCCCCCCAGCGCCAAATTTGACCTCTCACACAGTGAACCCCATGAATGGACAATAGTGCCCTTCAGTGGGGCCCCGGGGCCGGAGCAAAGCCTGCAGCTGGAGCACATAGCCGGGCTGCCCCGGCCCGGCCCGAGGGCATGCTGACAGCTGAGGAAGATCACTGCACTGCCAAGGGGACGTTAAGGAAATGTTGCGGAAAGCACATATGTGCGGCAAGAAAAAAGTGACCTCAACGCCAGGCAAGAAGATCAAAACTTTGGTCTGTTTATTAGATGCAGAGGTGGCGTGGCCTCGAACAGGTGCTCATGACCTTAATCTGGTGGATGAACCCCACAAAGCCCTTCCAGTTATGGTCCACGCAAAGGAGTTACTATGAAATATTCTGACAGCACAAATGATTTTCTAGATTCTCAACCATCCCAAAGATAAAAATTCACAAGTGATACAGACCTTTTGATGTGAACACAGTTTTGCAAGTTGCTTCAAACATTATGTCAAAGTGGCTTGCTCAAGTGCAGAATATCAGTTTTCTTAAACATGAACATGTCTTATCTTGCCTAAGCAGAAAGTTATTTGATGTGCCATGGGGCAAGGCGGAAAAAAAATGATGCTCATGGACAAAAGGGAAAGCCATCAGTGATTGAAATCACGCTAGCATCAATAAGCGTCATTCTTCACGCTGCTGTCCAAGAAGCCATTTACTCTGCAATGTCCTCCAAATAGTCGCCGGTGCCCTGGCCCCGCCTCCCTCTCCAAATGACTTATTAGCATAATGATGTGTGCTGCTTGGCGACGTCTTTTAATCAACCCTACAGTCACTCGGTAGCAAGCAAGTAATGTATTCTGATGCACGCTGACGCTATCTTCTGGTTTATTCTTAGCTCATTCGGTCTGGCGAGGCAGATAACTCACAGTACAGAATCATGCGAGCTTAGCATTTGTGATATCCGGCTACTACGACTTACGACACGACATCTTCATTCTTGTTGAGCGTAGTTTGTCCTCAGTAAATTGCAACTGAGATTTGACATTTGCCTAATCTGGCCCTGCAGGAAACAAACTGTCCTGGGTCCACTGGTGGAAATTGACAATCCCTGTGGCTATTTTCAACTCTGACAGCGTCTCGAAGCTTTGGTTCCCAACACGACATGGTGGCCATAGTAGCTCTGAGAAGTAATACAGGGAGCAAGAACACACGTTCAAACATTGCTGTTGTACAGAAGGAACTTGGAATAAAATAAATAAAATAAATAAAAAAATAATAAATACATAGATATGTGAAACAGCATCAGCTCTGGCAAGGACATGAAAGGTCAGACTGCTCGCCGTGCAGTCGATTGGACGATGGCTCACAATTGTGAACAACTACTACAGAATGGGAAATCCATTCGAGCAATCTGTTACGGCGTCCTTACATCAATGTCACCAGACGGCACAAGAGGGCTTCGAGTGCAAGTGACACCAATCCATTCGGTCATTAAAAGTGAGATCCAAGGCACTTCTGCACTGAACTGCTCTAAATGCTGATTTACGACTTCAAGATTGTAGACCTGCACGCTTGGTGTCACCCAAAGGGACCCAAAACTTAGGCAGTTCATTGAGATCTTTCAATAAGAGGGATACTGTAGGTACCTTTCACATTGGAATGAGTATAGTACGGATTCCTGGTACCTGGGAATCAGAATTTACTGTCCTTTTGTGACCCTAACCTTGAAATTCACCAATTGTTTTTTCCATGAGCGTTGGTTTCTCTGGCCTGCTTTAAATTCTGACAATACAATGTATACGTCCAGAGGCGTAGCCAAGCCGGGCCGAGCCCGGGCGGCGCCCCGGTTAGGACTCCCTGCGCCCCGGTTGAAAAAAATCGAGCTTTTTCGATTCTTCATTTTCATGCCGTTTTTTTCTTTCGGTCTTGCGCGAATGTGCTTGCGCTATTCTATGTGCGCGATGTTATCCATTCACCGCTTGCCTCCCGGACCCGGATGTTGTTTTAGCGATCAGCGAACGGCGTGGGTGATGTTCGATTTTTTTTCCTGTGGGCGTGCGCCCCTACTGGAAAACTTCCTGGCTACGCCTCTGTATACGTCACACCCAGCCTGCTTCTTCCGCCGTCTCGGTTACAATATTTCAACACGGGCTGGGGGGGCTCAAAGCCTGCCACACCCTGCAGCTGTGCACCTGGAACAGCTCCCATTCCAACACGGCAGTGAACCCAACACCTGTTGGCACCTGAGGCCAGCTAGCGCCTCTGGACCGTCGCCACCTCAGGAGCCGACTGACTGAACGTCAAACTAAGTGAGCTACTGTCAGGAAAAGGCACGCCCCAATACGTTGATCTGGAGCAACACAATTGTCTCTCTTTAAGTATGACATCTTATGGTGAAAACAATTTTTGACTTCCCTTTAAGTTTGTGCAAATTTTGACATTCACATTAAAATTATTATCTCAGCCTCCATTTCTGTGTGTGTTGTATTAGCGAAGGTTATTCCCTGGTGAGACTCCAATTAGAGAGCCGAGACCGCCCTGGGGTTAATTTTCTGCTCTGTGTTTTGGGGAGCCAGTTGCCAGGCGCAGCCATGTGCGTTAAAATCATTAGCGTTGCTTTGGCGCATCACCCGAGACACTAAACACTACTAATGCCCCGTTGGTGCCACTGACATTCATTAGCTGCCAGTCATCTATTGTCACATAAAGCCGTGCGGTTAGGTTTCAGCGTTAAATGGAAATAATGTTTTTCACACCTGTGTTGATGGCGACACTAACAAGATTTCACAATAAAATAACATTTTAAAAAGTGCTTATTTTTTTCCAAGTATTTTCTGAATAACCAAACCATTTGGTTTTCCTAATATTGTCTAGGTAATTTTTTATTTAATTTCACAATAAAATTTAAAAAAGGGTGCTTATTTTTTTCCAAAGTATTTTCCGAATAACCAAAATCACATTTAGTTTTCCTAATATCATTGTCTAGGTAATCTTTTATTTAATTTCACAATTAAATTTAAAAAAAGTGTGCTTATTTTTTTAAGTATTTTTCATATGTCTATTTTCATTCAAAGTCATTTTCAATATTTTCTAAAAGCATTCTTAGTCAACTCTGTTATTGGGCTTAAAGGTATGCTCTCGTGGCGCATTGCGATAATACGGTATCGAACTAGGGCGATGGGGGCGGAAGAAAAACCCGAACCTTTGTCTCTCTACAAAGCACTCATCAGTCTGCGGACTCATTGAACTTTCTGTAAAAAGAATTGCTAATGCAAAGCGGCACAAATAGTAACATCACCCGGGAAACCCCTTTGAGCTAGCTTTAGCCAATCGGCTATATAGCAGCTCACGTCACACAGCTATTAGGCCATTTTGTCTTCTTTAAAGCCAGTTGTTATTTTTGGTTTTCCATCTTCAATTCAACATGTGTTTAACAGTCTGGTCAGCCGGAACCAAACGTCGGCAGGCAATCTGCCAGATTAAAAGTAAAGATTACGTTCGACTCTTTTCAACTGGAAAAATGGCTTGCGGGCTGCCCCAAAACAAAAACATTGAAGTGAGTTTACACGGTTCGTAATTTCTACGTAAACATATATTGGAATTGACTTATTTATCTGTTGCTGGTTTGATTGTGTTTTATTTTGTGTGATGGCTTTCTGTTTTGACAGTCGTGGTCCGCTTCAATATTTCTTAAGGAAAAACGAGATACGGCATCCATCGTTCTCGTGAATGATGATCGAGATTGCACGGTGAATTTCCGCACCATTCACGTCATTATTTCTTTGCTTGGCTGGAAAGAAAGATGAGGGCTTAGTGTAAACACCTCGAGAGGGCTTTTTTCTATTTTGCCGTGCAGGTGAGAAGCGGAGTTCCCTCCTCAATACACCAATCACGGAAGCGTAGCTATTTTTGCATCGAGTTCTTTGTGTCAGAATGTTCCCAGCGGGGCGAGTCTCTTTCAATTGATACACTGAAGCATTCTGAATGAGAATGGCAGCACTCAATGTGCATTCCAGCGGGTTTGAGTCCTTACAGAGGGCCGGCCAATGAATGAGAAATCAGCATCTCTATAAAACGCTCTATTTGGCACACGGATGGGTCCCCCTTCCTTCCCCTCTCTTTGGGACCTGCTGACCCCCCCCCCTCTCCTCCCCCAACGGCCATTCTCTTAAGCTTGGAATCCATAGGAGGTTTGTTTGAGATGCGAAAACCAGTGTGAGAACACTGGGCATGGGAAAAATCTTTTGGTCGGGTCTGAATGGGGGCATTTAAAGAACCGGACGGGTTTTTTTTCCCCTCTTTTTCAGGAACTCCTTCAGTCAGTGGGACAAAGACTATTCAAGGAAAATAGCGCTTCATTGCTGGCTAATTTGAAAGTGTCAGAACCTCGTTGGTAAATATGGTGGCGGCCTGACTTGATCCAAAGTCAAGGTTCTGTTTAGCTCCTGGCGTTTGAACATGAAAAGAAAAGGCAGAGCCACAACGATAAGCAGCCGCAGACGTTAAACATTCCACCGACATCAAAAGTTACTCTGACAGAGAAGCAAAGGCATCGGAGTCCCTTCATAGTCAAGACTAGTTTGTTTAAAAGTGCGAAAATATTCTGTTAATTGGTCGATGAAGGGGAACATTTGTTTTAGAATCCAAACAAAGCACAGAACCCATGATTACTTTGGCAGGTTTTAAATCGCGCTACATTTACATATTTGGTCACAATGAAAAGACTAGGTCAGGCTAGCAGCTTTTAACTTGCAAGGTCTTTGCCAAATTTTTGTACCCGAGGCAGAGTTCCAATTAGAACATTTGACGTTATTTGTGGATGGCTGGGAGGCTTTACAAAGGGTGCAAATCATGCTTTTGAAATTGATCTGCACAAAAAAAAAGGCGTGCCTGCGTTTTTGTGCCAACAAGCTCGTCTTGCCTTGATGGATTGGATCGATGTGTTGCAATAGACGAATCCCAGTTCTCAGGGAACAAAAAAGTCCCCGGGGGGGATGAAGTTGACAAAAATCCAATTGAGCACAAAGTCGGCACACTTGTGCTCCGCTGTGCCTGTACAAGTGGCGCTTTGACACGTCGCTGGAATATCGCGTAAAATCTAAAAGCGAGGCGTGTCGAGTAACGAGAGCTTTTAACAACACTTCAAAGACTCCATTAAGGCGACGCCGCGTGACGTCAAGTTATTTTCCGAAGCCGCAAATATGACTCAATGTGTCATGTTTGGCCATGGTGTGTTGAACTAAAACAGCGAGCTGTTGAAATAAACATCTTTTTGGGAGGTCCGTGGCTTTAATTAACAGCGGGGGCCAAGCTTGACAGCTGCCGTGGCGGCGAGGGAGCCAATCACAGGTGCTGTGCGGGCCACAGGCAGGAATTTGGGCAAGTGTTTGACAGAAGAGGCCATGTGGAGAAGAAAGATGACAGGTGTCTGGACTGATCCAGCACGGCGCTGCCGGAATTAGTTTGCCTTGGGCCGCTCCGGTAGAAGCACGGCTGAGTTAATGGAAATGGCAGCGTGGAAATGTGTTACACGCCATATTATATCCTATGTCAGATCAAATAAAGAAGGTGCCACTGAAATTTATGGATGGATATTTCATTCTTAGCTCAATGAAATGAGGAAACAAACACCTTGAAATTTATACAAAAACCTGATAATAGCTTCCACTTGAGAGGACTCAGCAAATTTTCAAAAATATATTTCGTATTGTAAGACTGAAGGCTAGCAATGACGCTAAAGAGTCGAAATGTGATGAGAAAGCAGTAGAGTGAAGAATGGATGGTTTTTGTTTTCGAGCAGCTCCCACACAGAAGCTAGCAGCTCTCCTCCATCAGTAAGTCAACTCTACTCGTCTGCCAAGTTTCCATCGCTGCAGAAAAAAAAAAAAAACATGTGCAAGCCAGGGCCTGCTTCTTAAACCCGCCATTTTGACACTCTGGCGATAACGGGCTTTGTGTCGACGATTACGAGAGGCAGAAACAGAGAGAGACTTTCAAAATGCTCGCTTCCAATTTGTCATCAATGGAAAATGGTTTCAAGTGTCTTGAAAATTCCCGCCAGTGCTGCACAAGTCGGTCTGTCAGCATTTGAAAAGTGAAATCTTCGGTCGCTGGGAGGCAAACGCTTAAAGCGGTAATCCCGAATGTTACGGCCAAACAAAATGGGATGCGGTTGATTTAAACTGCCGGACGACTTAAGGGATTCATTGCTGAGCTCACGACACATCACAAAGCACGAGCGGGTCATCGCCGACTGTTTTGCGACCAAAGAACAGCGAGGGCCATCAAGTCCAATCAGCTTTGTTCACTTGTATGCCTTCCCAACGTGCGGAAACGGATGAATGGCCTTTGAAAGAAGCTGAGAGAGAGACAGAAGAAAGTGAAAGATCGCCACTATAGCCAGTTTTCCCTTTCCTCTACCAAGGGATTTCATTTTAATTTTAAATTATTGATAAGGATGACTGATAAGGTGAAGAGATGCATGCAAGAGAGACAGAGAGATAGCAGAGAGCTAGATAGATAGCTTAATAATAATGAATAATAAATAGATCAAATGATAAATAAATAGATCAAAGAATTCTAACGTTAGACTGCAATGCCTTATTTACTTTGGCAAAGAATCTTGCCGCATGAACGTGATCAGTCTGAGGTCCATCCGTGCTCATCTCTGAACCGTCCGGTTCTCTTTTGTGCTTTTTTTTTTTTTTCATCTGTCATGGCTTCTCTGCCAAGGCTTAGTTCAGCTGTTTCCCTTTGCAGATAGCAAATGAAAAAATGTTTGCCAAGCTCCATTACAGGCAGTTGCCACTTGCGTCACAGGCGCAAAAAGAGAAGGCCTTTTGGATGCTATGAATAATGCAGGAAATGTTTAAATGCAAGAGCAGATAGAGGATAATGACTGCAAGGAAGATCAATAAAGCGCTGGGGAAAGGTTAACACCACACGATCGGCTTTGCGCTAGTCACAGCTGAGGACTCTATCAGGCCAGTGGATAAAGGGAGATTGGAAAACTTGACGCTTGATTGCTCACGTACTCCTCTTTTCTTTTTCTTTTTTTACTGCTATTGTATTTTTAGAATGCAAGGCAGAAGTTTTGTCTCTGAAATCTAGCAGAAACTGTTTCAAACTCTCGGAAATGGAGGTTAACTATTGCATCTCACCAAAGTTGGGCAAATTTGAAGACAAAATGGAGTTTAGTCTAGGATTGAGATCATCCAAACACATTACGAATGAATTAAACTTGTGAGTGTTGGCCAGTGGAATTTGCTACAAAGATACAGCTCACCTTACTGTGGAAAAAAAAAAAAAAATCTCAGCTGGAAAGCCAGCGAACATGTGTTAGCCATCTGGAATCACCCAAAACTATCCTGAGTCATTTTTATTTGATCAAAGATGTGTGCTTCTTTTAAAGTTAAAAAGTTAAAGTCCCAATGATTGTCACACACACATCTGGGTGTGGTGAAATTTGTCCTCTGCATTTAACCCATCCCCATGTGATTTTGATCCATCCCCTGGGGGAGAGGGGAGCAGTGAGCAGCAGCGGTGCCACGCTCGGGAATCATTTGGTGATCTAACCCCCCAATTCCAACCCTTAATGCTGAGTGCCAAGCAGGGAGGCAATGGGTCCCATTTTTATAATCTTTGGTATGACCCGGCCGGGGTTTGAACCCACAACCTTCCAGTCTCAGGGTGGACACTCTACCACTAGGCCACTGAGCTCGCCTATTATTTATATATTTCACGGTGCGCCAAGTTGTAGCTTTTTCTCGCCTATTGACGCTAATGATCCGAAGACTATCCAGCCCGATCTATCCGAGTGAGATATTTGACCGGGTATTTTCATTCTACCGTGCCAGAGTCTGGCAAAAATGCTGAGCCCAAACGGACTTTTTAAATGGAGCTGTTAAGCGTTTGCTGCCAGAGGCCAGAACGGCGCTCTCATGAAAATGAATGAAGACGCTAACCTTTTTTTTTTTTAGCCACAGCTTACTGTCAGAGCAGAAGGAGCCTCAAGGTTGTGGAAAGCAGTTTTTCGAGTGCCCTTTTGATAATTGCGGTAAAAACAATATTGATGTTGAGCCCACTTTAAAAATAAGTAGAACACTTATTGAGATAGAAAATAGAGACAAACAAGTGATAATAGCCTGACACGAATGTGATTTGAGTCATAATTGAGCCTCATTTGGATTTATTTAACTGGGAAAAAAAGATGCAAATGGATTTTGGAACTTGTGACCAAAAGCTCATTTTTATTCGTCGTGTTTATATATTTCACGGTACGCCAAGTTGTAACAAAGAGGTCAGAAATGATAGATATTTTCAGTTGTACTAAATGTTGCTATTTAGAACTTTAGCATGTCTTGAAATGTATCTTTACATTAAATAAGTGTCAATTCCTCCTCTTGCTTCAATTAAACTCTGTGGTGAACGGAGCCGTCTGCAAGTTGAGACAGAAAAGACCAACTTGGCCCGAAGGCAACTGTCTATGACTCACTGATGTTATTTTGTCTCTAGCAATGAAATTCTTTATTTTTTCTGTTTCAAGTCTCTTCCTGTTCCACAACTTTTTTCAAGAGCGACACCGCGTGAGGTGTTGATGCGACGGGCCGTCACTTCGAGTCAACAGACAGTCAACCGTCATCGTCGCGCCCGTCGACGAGCACCTGACTAAACAGCCGCTGACATCTCGTCTTTGCCGTAGCACTTCAGCTATGCGAGCAGGGTGGATTTGCACGTATCAACCCCACGTTCATTTCAATCACAATGCGGAATGTTCCGTAATCAATCCGTGACTTTTTTTTCCCTATTTAGGGTTCGCGTCAATGAACTTGTTTGGAATTGACTGGTTCAAATGACGGACGGGGTCACTATCAAGTCTACTACCTAAGATCCTTTAGCCCAGGGGTGTCATTTCTGTCGTGGGCCGCATCGTAGTCATAGTTTCCCTCAGAGGGCCGTTATGATTTTCAACGTCTTCTATATACAGTATAGGCTGCAAAACAAGCTGATGAATAACTAGTTTTGAAATCAGAGAGTAGTAAAACGATTTGTAATTTTAGTAATGCTACAAAGTCGATGCAAAATTGGTCTCGCGGGCCACATAAAATGATGTGATGGGCCGAATCTGACCCCCTGGCCTTGAGTTTGACACCAGTGGTTCAAGGTGATTTATGAATATCTTGTGAGCCAACAATGCAGCAGATTTACTGGGCCGTGGAACGGACTAAATTTAGACTGTTGTTTTTTTTTTAATAATGTTGGTTAGGAGGAAACAACAGCAAGCACAGTGACATTAAAGTCTGAAACAGGTTTCAGTCTGCGTCCAGAGCAAAGTGACTTTGGGTTGCCGATCATTTGAAGACACCTGCAAAAACTTTTAACTGCATCTATTGTGACAAGAGGGGACGATACAAAAGGAAGGGCAGGATGTAGCCAGCGCCGCAGCTGTGCACACAGGACAGCGCCACGGGACACGGTCAAGTTCAACAAGCGCACAGATCGAGCCAGCCGGGGCTTAAAAGACTTGACGAGAATTTGGCCTGATTATTTGGAACCACCCACAAACGAGTAGCAAAGACTTGAATGAATATATATTGAGTCGAAGTCCATCAATCTGCTTTTAAAGTTTGCCAGCACACTATAGTGGTCGCCAAGTTTTTTTTTGTCACACAATTATTATATGTATATTTTTTTATAATTATTTTTATATTATTTTTATTTCTTTTTGGGACTAACGACTACTAGCCGTTTTTAATGAGCAAAAAAGCTGCAAAATGTGAATCGTTTTAGTTCACATTAACAAACGTAAGCAAGCAAAAAATGTGGCCGTTCACCTTTTGTGTAGAAATTTGATTGGCGAGAAATTAAAAAGACAGCTGTCATATGGAGATAGCCTTCAACGCTCAGCAACATACAAAAAAAAAACGTTCTGCCAGGCTTGGCATTGTGCTCAGTGTCCAAAAACTTCGATTTGCTCACCAATGTTTCCGCTATTTGTCTTGACGTGCTTCCTTTCATTGAGCTCAGCAACGGTGAATTATTTGTCTTTACATCTTGACACACTCTGTCTAGCGCGGCCCACATTCAGAATTAAACAGTTTTTTTTCCCCTCCTCCGTGGATTGCAGTCTGGCTTTTCAAAAGACCCGGAGGAGAAAGGCGATTGTGTAATGAGGCTTTGCGAATTCACGCTCACTCCTCGGTGGGCACGAAGGGGCCAATTTGCAAACGACCCCCCCTCCCCCGCCCCCGCACCGTTATTGAACGTGGCCATAATTCCGCATGGCGTCTCCGCGGAGCTCCCTCTATCACCTCCTAATGGAGTTTTGGAATTCAGCCTCACACCTCGTTATCTAACGGCGGGCGGACTGCTGATGAACATGTATGAGAAATATAAAAAGGTGCATCATCGCCATCTTTGATGAGAAGTAGCAAGACATATTCAGTATTTGAAAATATTGCTATGAATACAAAATTAGCTTCTAGCTAGCATAATAGAGAAAAAAAAGATGAGATGACACGTAAGCTTTTTGAAGCAATTCTGAGGAATTCTGTTTTAAAAAATATATCGTCATCATTTCTGGTATCTGTTTGTTCAGATTTGAGTCATCAAGTGTCAGGTTCCGCCTTTGCTTGGCGCATGGCCAACCAACCCCTCCACAAAATAGCATCAAGACAATCTGTGATGCCTGAACACAAATAAGAGATGAAAGCCTAACTAACCTCCCCGCACGGGTAATCGTGAGCTAAATGCACTTAAAGCAGGTTTTACTAGCACACGTTTGTTTACCAGCGAGTCATACAGCCGCCAAAAAAAAAGTCAATTCCTTGTTGATTTGAATGTCTGGCGCCACTAAAAGTAGATAAAGTTATACAAAATGTAACCAAAAAAAACATGAAATGTCCTGAAGCACCGTTTTAGGCAGTACGAGGCCAAGCTATTTATGTGAGAACAAAAAAAACTTCCATCAGGTCTCGTGAGCAGTTTTTCATTGTTATATCAGTCCGAACAAATGCACATTTAGTTCATAAAATGTAAGATTGACTCGAGCAAGGCGGCATGCGCAACAGCTGCGTTTGCGAAGGCGGCTAGCATCCGGCACCTCCAAAAACGAGCGGGCCTTTCATGTCGCTGCCCCTCAACGGCCATCTGGAATTGGAGAGGTCTTTTCTGGCCACTGATGTCATGTGAAAACTCTGTCCAGTGGCTGCATACTAATGGAGCATCTCCTGCTCACTATTTGGCAGACGGCAACAAAGGCCCCGCTAGCAAACCGTCTGGATTTGTATCTTGGCGGTGGTGGAGACCTGGCTGGGAAATCTCAACACACTCTGGCGTAATGAATTTTTCTGATCAGAGGAGGAGAAACCAGAGCTGGGAGAGCAGCCCGTGTGGGCAGGAGTTCAGGCAGAGGGGGGGAGGGAGGCTTGCGCTGGTATTTTCCTGCTTGCAGCCCAAACACAGGTGCAGCGCCCCCCCCCATTGCTATGTGCCTCTCTCTCCATTCAATTGTCATTATGCTGGATTTGTCTTCTTGTAACCTGCTGGCTTTGTTTTTTTCCTCTCAATAATGACCATAATATAATAAATGTATATACGGTGAGGCCTTGTGATACGCATTTAACAGGTTCTGTGACCAAGCGCGTGTCTCAAATCATCTTTTTCCAATGAGATGTCATTCATCTATTCCACCCTCTCGACATAAAATTAGGTCATGTATTATAAAGATAAAAATAGCACTCTCTAATTGTGTACTTTATACCCCCCCCCCCCCCCCACTTTAATTCAATGGACATTTGGCTTGACGCAGTATAACACAAACATACAAATTGATATACTTGGAGCTGATCATAGCTCCTCAGTAATAACAATTATTCTTCACAGAGGATAAATAATATATGCCTGTGAGTATTATATTTGTCTACATGGGTTGCTTCAGCAATGCTATTGGTCCGGCATTTTGCATCGTTAGCCTTAACAGGCAAAGTGGTTGCTTTGGTTTTAAATACACAAAGTGTTCATGTTTAGTTTCACAGTAAACTTCAACTGTGGGTGTCAAATAAACTAGCTTGAAGAGTATTTTTTTTGCTCACTATCTGTCAAACTGCTGCTTGTCAGTACAGCACATCCACAATTCTTACTACCAAGTCAAAGCATAAACAATTAAATGACATTTCTCATCTAGGGAAAACTCATAAATCAGGTCATTTGCATCTCAAAGCACCACAACACTGTAAATTGAATCTGTTAATGGCCAAAACTACTTTTAGAATGTCAAAGCAAAAGGCTTTAAAACAATATGAATCCCAGCCAATTTATTATTGCAACCATTCGAATGTGTGCGGATTTGAACGCCGCATGCTTTAGCGAGCCTCCCTGGGAGCAACGAGGAGGGTTTCGCAGAAGTGGCTCGGCGTCACGCAGTGCCGATCATTGTCTCCCTCACACTTTCTAACGAGCCATTTCACAACATCCACACAGCGGACAGAGCTCGCCACGGAGCGGAGCAGAGCAACGCCGCGCAGCTTCCTTCTTCTTTGCAAGTGTTTGGATTAAACGCGCAGATGTGGCCACTTGTGGGACTTGGTGTCACATTATGTGTGTTTACCGATCGACTGGCGCTCGTTTGCAAACAGCACAAGTGATTGGCTTCGCTCTGAATGAAGCTCCAGGCACTTTTTGTCTCCGCGCTGGACGTCATGTGCACGTTGGCGGATTTGTCGCGCAGAGAGTCGCCGAGTGAGCGCGATTGCGGATTACACTGACACTGGAAGCGTTTATTTGGTTTGAAAAAGAGGGGCTTTCCCAGGCGGCGTGGCGTGGGCGTCTGGTCCACCGTCCTCTGGGTTCCCGGAGGACTCCATGCAGTCGCAAAGGTTGGTTCGATTGTCCCTTATTAAATGATCTTAAAAATAAATATACGCGCATGTGCAAAATGCTGGGAAATATTTCAACCGCTGTTGGCAGAAAAAGTGAATGCAAACCTGTGGAGCAGCGTTTCATTTCTCGACCATTCATCACATTTGAGGCCAATCGGTGAGAGCAGTGAAATCACCCACGACGACCCCCCACCACCACACACACACACACACACACACACACACTCGCCTGTCTGCCTTTACTGCACATTTTCATGTTGGTACGCCTTAATTGCATGACAGCTGCAATTAGCAATAAGCAGGCTGTCCAATAAGGTTGACGTTTAATGACAGGTTGGGCTGTCCTCGTTACACCATGTGCGTTTGTGTCTCGGGAGGTCCAGTTTATTTTACAAGCGCCATCTGTTGGAACAGGCGGATTAGTCTCACTGACTCTTCACGCTCAGGTTAATGCTCATCATTTGGAGCTGCAGTGCTCGTCAATATATGCCTTACCGGATTTTACAGGCAGAATCACAGATTTAAACGCCTTGCTCCATAAAAGCAAGCGGCTGAGATGTGATAGCTGGATCTTTTTTTTTGTTTTGTTTTCATGCTGCACGGTGCCTGTAAGAGGTGCGACACAATGTGGATTCATATATATATATATATATACATAGCATCAGGCTGAGAGTATAATTGCCAAAGTTGTTTTACAAAATACTGCAAGAATCCTGTTGCCTCGATTCAACCTTTGCGGATCACCGTGACCTGGATGACTGAGAATCTAAATAAGATAGAAAAACAATAATTAGCAAGCCATGCAACATTAGTCTTTTTTTTATTTCAGTTATTCATTTTATTCAAGAATTTTATTCAGTGACTATTATGCTTTTCAGCTAACGATACATAGCCTACCATGTTGCGCATAAGAAAAATGACAAATTACTAAAAATGGCTATTGTGGTGTCATTTGGATTTCATTTAAATAATATCCCTCTCAATTAGCTAATAAAAGCATTTTTGCAGAATCGAACTGTACTAAGCATGCATGCTACATGCTACTCTCGTTTCAGATCCATAATTAGCTTGCTAGATGATTGGTCAGGTCTTTGTGTCAATCAACCGGCCATACAAAACGAAATGACGACGGCTGGTGCAGATTGCCAGAAAGGCCTAAGTCATTTTCTATACATGCTTGCTGCACACAGCGTAGTTAACAACGTAAACATACATTGTACCTCATAATTTTCCACTTAGAGATGATCCTCTTGAGGTTGTCCAAAACGGTTGCTGTGTGGAGACTGTCACTCAAAATGATTCATATCCAAGCGCTAAGAGAAAGTCAGCAAAAATGGATCTTCGTCCGAAGGCCCGAACAATTCATCAAATGGGAGTAGATTGTTGGAGATGTGTCGGAGGAGGGCCGACCACCCTTGTTGCAAACATTTAAACCACACATGACATCTTACATCATCTTTATCATTGTATTTTTTTTAATTCAAGGTTTCCCATACTTATAAAAAGAGATTATTTTCTGGAACACAAACTTAATCAAATATATAAACATGTAATGTACATAAACCTCACAAAAAACATTGACTTTTGGGTGCCCTCCTTAAATTTGGGACAACCTGATGTGTGCATCAAATGACCCTGCTTGGTGTTTTTCGTGCTTTGGGGTTCCTGCACTGCAGGAATGCGCCTCGTGGCTCGCTTTACGACAAATACACTCACAAATAAATAACAGTAAGTGACGTTTTTCCCCCTTGTCATTTCTTCCATTGTGGTGAGAGCCCAACGCTACGGCTTTCATATTGGCTGCGTGCAACTATGCTCTAGCTATGAATAATTTATTAGTTTTATTATGCTGGAAGCAAAATGTCATACAAAGCAAGTTTTGGTGGTTTTGCATGGTTTTACAACCAGAGCAATATTTTCTTTTTAGCTGTCTGTGCCGATTTGTACGATACATTTTCATTAATATATTAAGACAAATAACAGCCCAAAAATATTGAATGGGGAGTTTAGGGGAGTTTCCCAAAATACTTTTTTCATTCATTTTTAAAATAAATTAAGCTTCATGGCGTGATAAAGCACAAAAACCGTATAAATACTATTTTGCGCTTCTTTGTACCGGTTGTAGCGCCAATATTTTACAGAATGACTTCCTTTCCAATTTAATGAGTGATTTTTTGACTCTGCTGTCGTGACGTATTCATCTGAAATATAGTTTCAAAGTGAGCGCGGGGATTGAGTTTAATTCATCGTGCTTTGTGAACGCTTCAGTCGTGGAACAAGTCTACGCATTGAGGTGTAATTCGAACCGTGTGGAATGGGGGGGCTCGCGTAAGTGGGGCCCGAATGGGGATTGGTTCGCAACCGGGTCTCTCTTCTCCCTCCCTCCCCGGCTGGCATCCACACATCTGCGGCTACCCCAGCCAGCACGCTCCCTCTCGCGAAGGAAAGAAATTATGACCCGCTCGCTCGCTGCCTTTCCAACCGCGGCTGGCTAGCTCACGTTCGGTCCACTTGCCGGTCATGAAGGGAAGTGATGAAAGAGGACGGGCCCGACTATAGACTCGTTTTCCGGACTTTTGTCAACTTGTTCCCCGCCGTGTCGCCTCTTCGACCAGGCAGAGGAGTGAAGGGCGACCCCGAGCTGGATGGATGGTTATGGGGAAGAGAGGCAGACCCTCAGCGCTTCAAGTGTGCAGAGTCCTCGCTCTCTTCTTATCACTCTTCCCTACAGGTAAGACGCAACTTTTTCATCTTATATATGATAGAACAATTGAACACTTACGTTCCACCATTTTTCCTTGCGTTTGAACGGGTAACATTGGCGCCGCTCAAAGTGTTGGAAATCGGCCAAAGTGTCGTAAAAGCGTCTTCAATGCTAACGATTTACGCAATTAGCGACAAATGGCGATGATTGACGTCAAATGGCGATGATTGACGACCAATTGCGCTTGGGGGAAATATATCGATTGAAACGGGGGCGATATATTGTATACACTGAAAATAGTTGTGAATTTCCCTGTGTTGGATTTGTTAAGTCAGAAAGTAACTTAAAGTGAAGATGTTTTTGCTGCCTTGTTCTGTTGGGGGGGGGGGGGGGGGGGGGCTTTTGGGTTTTAAACAGTAGCTCATGGAAAGTTAATACTTTTTCCCCTTACATCTGCTCATACCAAAGAGGGTGGCTCAGTGTTGAGCCGTTGTTATTGCTGCCTCTAAAAATAATTTAGAAATTGTTCGAGTTTGAGAGTAAGAGAAGGAGTGGGCAATTTGATACTTGAGAGCCGCAGCCTTTTTTTTAAGGCCATGCTTAATAGGGAAACTTGGCACTGACTGGTTTAAAGTTACTGTGGCAGAAGCTATGCTAATAAAAGCACATTTGTCACTCAAATAAACCCAATGACAGCAACTCCGAATGTTTGCCAAACCCTTATCAGCATGCAACAACAATGTGATAACGTTCTGATAGTTGAGATTGTTACGAGATTGTCTTATTGTTAGCCGTTGAGGTTCGGAGACGCTCGTGAGTGTTTCAGGGTGCTTTCTGTGGGACTTTATTGTGGTTTTTACACGCCCCACCCACCGAAGCATCTTAAAAGCATCGCAAGCCAAGAACATTTGTCCAAAGGGCTGCCTGGATGCTGTTAACTGAATTGGCGACCTAACCACACGAGTTAAAGTTGAGTTGCGTGCAGTGGTTTGCAAAGGCTTTACACAGCACTGCCTTAAAAATTGTCAACTGTAAAATCTCATTTACGATTGTCAAGTGGAAATACAAGTTGACTACTGAAACCACGAAAACACTTTTACTGTATATAATGGTGCCATAACACTGCTTTGAATTAATATGTTGAGGGTATATGAATATTGTGTTGTCTCCCTCTAACAGCAAGTCTACAGTGCAAGATCCTCAAGTGCAACTCAGAATTTTGGGCCTCCACGAGCAACTCGGGGCCGGAGGAGGACTTCTGCACGGCGCTACGCGCGTACAACAGCTGCGTGCGGCGAACCGCCCGCACCTGCCGAGGCGACTTGGCGTACCACTCGGCCCAGCACGGCATCGAGGACCTCATGAGCCAGCACAACTGCTCCAAGGAGGGACCCACGTCGCAGCCACGTGCCCGCACCCAGCTCCCGGCCGCGCCGTCGCCGCCCGACAGCCAGGAGCGCTCGGACGGCCCGGAGGTGTGCCACTACGAACGCAGCTTCCCGCGTAACGCCGCTCGGCCCAATTTCACGCACTGCGGCTTCTTCGGGGACCCCCACTTGAGAACCTTTGGAGATGACTTCCAGACGTGCAAGGTGGAGGGCGCCTGGCCGCTCATTCACAACAAGTACCTGTCGGTCCAGGTGACCAACACCCCCGTGTTGCCCGGGTCCTCCGCCACGGCCACGAGCAAGGTGAGCTGGCACACATGGCGTTCACATTTCCTCACTCATGGACTATTGCGGTCCGTCAATTACGAACTGATTCATTTCAAAATTGAACCAGCTGTCAATTATTTTGACGATTTTGACTGATCAATGGGATTAAAAAATATATATAATTTCCAACCCTTCCCACAAAAACACCATCATTCCAAATTGACAAAAAAAGCCTCTTGGATCTTTCTTAGCCGTCTTTGTGTGCTTTTTTTTTCCCCCCTTGGCGTAGTGAACACAATGTTTGCAGGCATTTGGTCGCCAAGCTCAATCATCTTTGCACTCCTAATCATTTCCGCAGAGTTTAATGGCCGCATGATAAACGTCCCCGAGTAGAATTCCACTGCGCTCGTTGCCTGCTTTGTTGACTTTGCAGTTTATCCAAACTCACATGTGCGGTGGGATCATTTGCACTCATCAAAAGTTCCTTAATGATACGCTATTACGTTTTTCGGCTTCTCTCTCTTGCTTTTGAAGTCATTCCATTTTCTTTTTTTCCTTTTTTTTTTTAAACGGTGAGCTACTTGGAAGCAAAGCAGAGACTTGAGTGTGGACAAAAGGAAAACAGGGCAGTGAGCCAAAGGCACCTGTGCAAACAATCTGCTAAGAGATTAGCATTAGCACAAAACAAGAGGCTGGCTGGCTGGCAGGCTACGATGGAATCACGCTCACTTTCGCCGCTTTTTTTTATTTTTGAGTATCTCACAGCCAATGACAATGAATCGTGAATGTCCTTCGTGCACAACGCCGACCAGTTTGGCTTCATTAGCTGCAGCGTACACGTGACTTAGCGCCTCGCCCCCCTCAGAGCATAGTTGCGGGGTTCACTGGCAGGTTTTGCAACGCTATGAATGGCTCGTCTTTGTGTCTGCACACTGAGGCCTGATTTTGACTGCTGACGTCTCACTTTTTTGGGTTGGGCATTTACACCCCCCCATGTTGAGCTAGCCGAAATGTGACACTGAAGCTGGTGAGACAACATGGCATAGAAACGTTGAAGTACTTTCCTTCATATTTACAGTTGAAATTGAATTTGCATTTGGAATTAAAAAAAAAAAAATCCCATAAACAATAATGACATTTCTGTTGCTGCTTTAAAACGTTTGAAAGTTGAAATGTCAACTGTTTCTTCCACAGCTGACAATCATCTTCAAGAACTTCCAGGAGTGCGTGGACCAGAAGACGTATCACGCCGAGACGGACGAGCTCCCCGCCGCCTTCGCCGACGGCTCCAAGAACGGCGGCGAGCGGCACGGCGCCAACGCCCTCCGCGTGGTGGAAAAGGTGCCCGGCCAGCACGTGGAGATTCAGGCTCGCTACATCGGCACCACGCTGGTGGTGCGGCAGGTGGGCCGCTACCTGACCTTCGCTGTGCGCATGCCCGAGGAGGTGGTGCGCTCGGTGGAGGAGGATGACGGTGGCGACGGCGAGCAGGACTTGTATCTGTGTCTGCACGGCTGCCCCGCCAACCAGCGTATGGACTTCAGGAAGCTGCGCAACCAGGCTGGCGGCTTCAGCTACCAGGCGGCCAGGGCCAAGTGTAAGGAGCGTCTGCCCGTGGAGGATGTCTACTTCCAGTCGTGCGTCTTTGACCTGCTCTCGTCCGGGGACATCAACTTCACCATGGCCGCTTACTATGCCCTGGAGGACGTCAAGACGCTGCACTCCAACAGCAAGCGCTATCACATCTATGACAAGGACGCCTTCGCTAGCTGCGCCGCGGCACATCGCTTCTCACTCCAGTTCGTCGTCGCCCTCTTGTGGTGCACGCTTGCTCTTTAGCCACTCCAATGAGTCCTTGGGAATGTCCGCCTGGGCTTCCATTGGCTGGGGCGGTTGAGGCGTTGCTTCATCCAACCCAAGCCAGACAAGTCAGAGAAGGACAACATGAGGGCTTTTGATCGCTCACGGTGTCAAGCTCTTTTTGGTCGTTTTGGTGTCCCCTCCGCCGTCGTGAATGTGAAAGCATCTCAGCGTATAGTCGCCTCGTTCAGTGAACATTTTTCTTTTCAAGGAGCCACACTCGATACAGTTGAAAACTAATTTTCAAGACAGAAGCAAGCTTGCTTCAAGCCGTTTATGAAGTTTACTGTCAAATTTGCCCTAAAAAAAAAATTCACAACATACAGTAAGTAGTAGTCACTGTATTGTTTGTTCGACTATCGTTACATTTATTTTACAAAGGTGTTAGGTTAAAAAAAAAAATGCAGCATCTTACAATTTTGGTTTTGCAATTACAATGACAGACACCTTATTTACTTTATTGGGCTACATTGAATTATTTGTCAGGCCTTCTGACACCTAAGAAAAGGAGCGCTGACAAAAAAAAAAAAAATCTCCCATCTGCTGTGGAGATAAATGAGTCCTATTTTTTGGTTGTGTGAACATAGGACAGTTTTTTTTAGCATCTGTGGTACATTTTTACAATTGCTTAAATTAATTGGAGAGTCATACTTCATTTTGTTTCCTTCCAAAAACTGCATGAATGTTCATCAAATTATTACGTATGTGGTAACAGCACTCAGTGTGTGTAGACGACTAAGAATTTAAAATCAGAAGTCGTGGAAAAGTATGGCAAACAAAGTAATCAACAATTAATGTTAATGCAGAATTTGGTAGGGGGGGGAGATTTCTATACAAAATGAAACAAATCCATGAACTTTTTTTCCTTTTATGGCTACGTAAAATGATGTGGAGTGCCCCAGGGCTTTGAGTTTGACACCCTTTCGTTTGAACCACAAACATACACGAGGTTTTTTTTTTTTTTTTGCGGGGGTCACGATATGAGGCAAAAAAGGTAACGATTCCTGTGGAAGTGATTTGAGGGCTTGAGTCTTTGCCAGAGAAATGAGCCTCTGTGCCAACATCTTTAGGACTGAATTTTGACAGCGACACTTGTACGGGAAGCTGTTAGTCCTGATTTCAACGTGAGCTCTCGGGTGTGCTCTTATCCATCTTTGTTTGATTTTAACACTGAAGTATTTGTCACTGCTGGCTGCCTTTTTTGTTTTGGGGTGCTTTGACGACAGCAGTGATGCAATTTAAGTGATTGTAATGTGGAATCTGAATCTTGTGTTTGTAGATGTGGTTTGTATTGTGATTTTTATAGTAGCTGATGTGAGATTGTACATAAAGTGTGTAAAGTTGTTTTAATTTGACTTACTGTGAATGTGAAATATAATGTTAAGAATTATTTTTTTTTGCAGAGACATGAACAGCACACAACACAATGGTCAACTTTTGTGTTTTTTGCTGCTCATGATTGCCAAATGAACGCACTTTATGTTTTTATCCAGCTCATGTTGATGTTGTTTGAAATTCAAAAGGAATTAATTATAAGAATAATAAAACAGCTGGGAAATGCCCGAAGAGATCAAACTGTATGTTTAAAAAAAAAAAGCGGTGCAACACACACACCAGCTGTTTATAATGTTAGTTATTTATTGAATAAAAGAAAATGTCTTAGTGAACCCTGTCTTTTTGATGACTTTGCGAGTATGTCAGTCTTCTACTGCCCCCTAGTGGATGTCAGAAGACACGTTCTTCTGCAAACTGCCACTATATTGAAGGCATTTTCTTAAATATACTTTTGATGCTGATTTAACAAATTTCTTTACTTTATTTAGTTATTTTAATTTTTTTGTTTTTAGGTTTGACCTATAAAAGCTTGTCCGATACTGAATTTATCATGTAACTTATAGCTATAACGTTTCAGAAAAGAAAATTGCACCTGTTGACGATCCTCACCCTTTATTTACATATTCAATATATTGCTATAGGTAGCACAATCAAAACCAACATGAAAATATGCAATACTAAATTTTAAAATTTCAAGTCTGGATTCCTGTCCTACCAGAGACGGGGAAAGTACAAACATTCTGGACTTGAGTAACTATTCTGTAAAAAAAAAAAAATGCAAGTGTAAACCTCTCATCGGCAGCTGAGGCAGGTTCATGTGTTGACTTTAAAAGTTGACTTCAAATTAGTTCCTCAGTAACATGATTGGAACATTCCTTTAAATTCGACGGCAGCCTGCAGCGTTTGTCACGTGCAAATTCATCTGTGGCGTGGCGGCGAGCATGCGTGCATGTTTCCGGGTTGTTAAACCAATTGCACGTCATTACAAAGCTGGACAGGGACAAATCACAAACGCGTGGCATCTTTTATGTGATTGGCAAACCCGGGTCTTTTTTTTCAGCTCAAATCAATGAGAGTAATCGTTGTCATGCAATTAAAAGTAAAGTAACGAGCATGTTTTGAATTGGACTCAAACTCGATATACTTTTGTGTAACAAATTTTATTACATATGTCCAAACATATGTACAAGAACATTTTTTCATCAAGAGTGGTTGTTGTCACAAATATAAATTATTTAGACTTTTCCTTTGAGAAGATATACAAGGACTGGAGCTTGCGTGACGTGATGGAAGAAGAAGAGCAAGAGGAAGCCAAAACACTTTCATTGTATTTCTACCACACACAAAACATGAGGATTACCACTTGGATACCACATGGTCCCTTCATCGAGCCATTCCATACTATGTCCTTAAAATGTGACTTTTTTTGTTTTATTTTACTTTACATCTTTCTTATATATTAGAATCACTTTTACGCAATTTGCAGGGGATTGATTTCTTTTTCTAACAGTGCAAAAACCCACTTTTAGTTTTTAGGGACCTCCTATACTTGTGAAAATGTACATAATTAATGGCAACATTTCAAAAATTCCGCCCCTGAAGCCACATGATATTTGGTAGGCACGTCTACCAAGACCAGACCCACAAAAGAAGTCAAGAAGCCAAGACAGGAAGGCAGCCATTTTTAGTATGGCCACTTCCCGGCATACACTCATTCAAAACATTTTGCTGGATTGCTAACATTAGGGTTGCAAAATTCTCAGAATGCTTAAAACTGAAAACTATCCATGGGGATTTCAGGGACTTTGGCTGTAATTTGCCTAACTGAAGGTGGCCTTGTAAATATAACTTCAACACATGGAGTCCAAAGTCCCAGACGAGCATGATGCTGATTTCTTTTGTCCCATTTGAATAACACAGCGAACACCAATTTCAATACTCAACAGCAAGCCTCCACCCAACCACGACACTGTATACAGCCCTTACTTAAGGCACAAATGAAATCTGTGTGAGAAGACGGGGAACACAAAATGGGCCGCATTTGGCACTGGGAGCAAGCGTCCTTAAAATGGCGCACAGCCATTCGTTAATACTGTGAGGGGAAAAGAGCCAAAGGGTGTTTTTGATACAAGTAACACTGCTTCTTTCATTTTGATTTGATTGGGGTAGTTTTTAAATTCATTTTCCAACCACTGTGTGAAATTCGCCACTTGCAATCGCAATTGATTAGTTACTACAAATAATGTATCGAGGTTATCCATCTTTGCATGATGACTGACAAGCAGAACAATTCAATGTTCGTCCGCTGGATGGCAGCAGGGAAACTAAACAGAATGGCTTTGTGTTCAAATTAGAACATCTGTGCGGAAATTGAACCAAGGTCAACTTGATTTGATCCTTTTTGCAACATTTTGGTGGTGTGCCGTGAGGGGGGGGGGGGGGGGGGGCAGCATGTGGCTCAAATCAAAGGTTGGGAAAATCACTCTGGAGGAAAAGTACTGGCATTGACTCTTCCATGACTGCTAGCTTTGGCCACCGTTTTGCAACAAATGCCAGAGAATCCATGGGGATCACATGTGCAAGTGGATAACTGGCTCTTTTGCTTGGTTGGATAGAAGAGATGGAATCATGATCTAGTGAAAGGTAGCATGTGCTGACGCCGATGGTGGAAAGTTGCAAACTTTGCATGGAAATTTCAGGGAAGATAGCAGGAATTCAATGGGTGACCTTAAATGTAACATACAAATTGGGGATTTTTTTTTTTTTTTGCATAATCCAATTGAAAGCAATCATTTTGCTACCTTGCAGCCCAAAATGATTCTTTATATGCATGCTTGCACATGATACACTCATTAAGTTAACCTCCATTCCCAATTCATAAAAATGTTCCAATTTGGAATAGTTCCAAAAGTGCCCATGGAAATTTAGGGGAAATTTTCCACCTCTTTGCAAGCGTCACAAATGCTGCTGCGGGGTAGGGGGTGGGGGGCACGTGATGACACATTCTTTTGTACTCACGTTGTCTAATGACATTTAAAGCTAAAGGCAGAAATAAACAAAACTCCTCCTGGTCAGGATTAAAAAAACAAACAAAAAAAAACAAATCAGGCACTTTAAGGTCAGTCAACAGTTCATTGCGTCCTGAACCCACCCGAGGCAAGTAGTCCATAGGACTAAACATCCATTCCACCGTGTCCAGTCACTTCAATGAAGATGGTTGTCGTCTATCTGTCTGTGTGTGAGCGCAACGGCGTCTACGTCCATCAAGCTTATGACTGGTCCAGTCCAAAGTTTTAAGTCTTCCTATTGTTCCAGGCGGGCTCGGGCGGGGGGGCGTTAGGGTCCGCCGGGGACAGGCGAGGGTCGTGGGGGGACTTCTGGGCCTGGGGGGAGCGTGGGTCCAGGAGCAGGGGTTTGTCTGTGTGGAAAGGTCTGCTGTAGTGGTCTTGGGCCGGCGGGAGGCCGGGCCGATGATCCGGCATGCGGCGGAAGTCCTGAGAGGGGCCGTCGCGCCCCTGGTGGTGGTAGTTGGAGCGGAAGTCGTCCGGACGCCTTCTTTTGGAGTCCTGGTGCCTGAAGACAAAATGGCCGCAACTTAGGTCCACATGCAACATTTTCTGCATCGTTTGCGTTTACCTGTCGTAGTAGGGCCGGTGCGGTCGGTGGTCCCGGTCGTTGCCGTACTGGTCGTAGGGCCTCTTGCGCGGTGAGTTGTTATTGCGGTAGCCGCCCGAGCTGCGGTATGAGTCGCCGTGGGCGTGCCGCTCACCGTAGTGCTCCTTGTAGCGGTGGCCGTCGTACGGGTAATGGCGCTCGCTCGACCACGACTGGTTGCTCGGGTGATTGTACTTGCGCTCCCTCTGCCAGTCCCCCCGGTCTGTGACGGCCAGATTCGTTCGAACGGAATTTGGCTTCACGTTTGTTATGGTGATTACAAAATAGCAGGTGCTTCCTACCGTCATTGGGGAAGTGGCGTTTAGCGCCCATGTTGTAATCTCGGTGGTGCCCGTGCGGGTCCGACTGCGCCGAGTGAGACGAAGCCGACTGCGCACCCGCTGAGTCGCGAGCGGGCGCCGAAGCGTCCGGCCGCAAAGGTTTTCCTCTCCCGGAGGTCTCGTCCCTCTTCTTGTGCTCCTTCTGGAAGTGTCGGCAATGGATGAGGGATGAGGAGCGAGCGCGCCGGATGAAGCGTGCACAATCCCGAGCCACTTGCCTCTTCCTCGTGCGAGCGTTTCTTCTGGGCCATTTTGTAGAGCTTGTGCAACTTTCGGGCGCCAAACTCGGTAAACTTGGAGACAAAAATCCAGAGATTTCTGTGGAAAACCAGCAACAACGTTAGTATCTGTGGCAGTTAAAAAAATGCTCCAGAGTGGAGTTGGACAACAGCGAGACTTTGAAAACAGAACATGCACATTAAGTCAGGGCTCCCCACCGTCGCCATATTTTCACGTGCTCGGGGTCGTTGTAGGCTTTGAGGCACTCTGTGATGCGATCTCCGATCTTCAGCAGGCAGGTGCGCGTGTGCTGGAGCTGGTCCTGGTCCGGCAAGCCCTCGTCCGGTTTGTCCAACTGCTTCAGGGCCTTCTTCACGGGCCTCATGCGCTCCTTGCACTGGACACGTTTGAGGGGGACGGTTACGACCCGGCGCCCGACATCCATCCGCCCGTCTCGTTGGACTACTCACAATACTGAAAGTCTCCTGGTCGAGTTCGTCGTCCTCTTTTCCCTCGATGGGAACGGGATCGGAGCCCGCCGTGATGTGGACCGGTCCTTGGCTTTTCCTCCCTTTGGTTCCTTTTGCCTAAAACGTTTGGACGAGCAGTTCAGTGCCAAGCGAGTATTTGTTACGTAAAAGAAAATAAATACAGCGGAGGCTTCCAAGATGCATCGGAGGTAGAAAAAAGGAGACCGACTGACCTTGTCTTTTCGAGCCTTGTTCCCCTTCTTCTCCTTGTCGCCTTCCTTCTCCTTCTTCGGAGTGCCTTGCTTTTCTTTGTTCTCCTTGTTATCCTTCTTCTTCTGTCGTTTCTTGGTGGGGGACTTGTCTGCTCCGTCCTCCTGCGCAAACGTTCAATTGTTAGACGACTGTTCACTGCGGGTATGAAAAGTCAACACACCCCTGTTCAATCGCCAGCTTTTGGATAGGGAAAAAGAAATCTGACCAGATTTTCACCATGAAAATTTGTCAGACTTTCCACGGCTGTGTTTATCGACATTGGTCAATTCCTGCTCTTGATCCCGGGCGCAAGCTAACAGAGAGTCCGACGGTGTTTGGGCCCATCTCGGCCTTCACCGACCTTGAGCTCGCCTTCTTCGGACGGATTGTCGGACAAGCGCGGCGACGAGATGCTGTTGCCCTGCTCGTCCTTGACGAGCTTCTCCTTCTTCACCCGAGGCTTCCTCTTCCTCACTTTGACCTGTTGGCCCACAAACAAGGCCGTATGAGCGGCATGGGTAAAAAAATAATACCACCAGGTGGCGTTTACGGGTTTGACCTCGTCGCCAGTTTTGGACGCGTCTGCGCTGTCTTGTTCCTTTTTGAGCAGCTTGAGGAGATACTCGGCTCTGGCCTGCAGCTGCTTGGCCTGAGGCTTCTTGCCCGGATCGTCTGGCAGGATCTGTGCGGGTAAAATGCATACGCAGGCAATAATTGGAATTTTGGTTTATGACTGTAGGGAGGGGCACAAGAATCGGTTGTATACATTTATTTTCATTGAAATGTGCACTCACCTTTTCAGCCAGCTTGAGGTCAGGATCGGTCTTGATCAGATCCCAGTTGCTGAATCCGTGCTCATAAATTCCGAGCAAGAGCTGCACGTCGTCCTCCACGTTCCAGTCCACGTCGAAGTGGGCGACCTTGACTCTGCACGTGAGCTTGAACCTGCGGGCAAGGCGAGCAAAGTCCATCATAATCACGCCGGTTCCGGTCGAACGGGTCAGCGGCTGACTTACGTATTCCTCTGGGCCGGCTCGGGCGGCACGGCCTTGTGCAAGGGCTCGAACTCCTCCTCGTGCTGGATGATGGACTTGGCGTTGACCTGCACCCCGGAGATCTTGATGTTGATTCCTCGCCGTTTGCCGGGACCTTTGGCTGCAGTGAGCACATTTTCAGCTCCGAGGGCAAAAGCGGCGTTTCCGACAACCGCTTACCTTCGACCGGGTTCTCTTTCAGGTTCTCCTCGTGCTCTTGCACGGCCGCCACGCAGCTGCCGTGAATGAGCTCGCCCAGACGCTTCAGGTCTGCGATGGACTTGTCCACCAGCTCAGAGTCACGTGCGATGGCTTCCAACCTGGAGACACACACAAAAAAAATAAAAAATCCTGACTTTAATTTGTGCCATTCATTTGTTACGGCTGTGCACTTACCTTTCAAGCGGAGCTCCAAACTTCTTGTAAGCCTTAATGAACCTATGTTGACGAAGAACACGAAAAGTCAATTGAGTCTCGGGCGCTTCCACAGCAATGGGAGCAAAACGGTACTGAATACCTGACCTGCGTATCTCGGCATCATTGAAACCCTCCACGTTGTTCTTGCGGGCTCGGGGGCGACCTCGCTTCTTGGGCTTCTTATCTTCATCGCTGTCGTCGGTCTCGCTGTCGGAGCCCGACGACTGTTGCTTGAGCTTGGAGCCCACGTCGCTGTCACTGTCGTTGGCCTGAGCCTGACGCCAGAAAAAGGGACTCGACTCAGTTAGAATTTTTGATTCAAACTCATGCAACTGTTTCAGTTGTTTTTTTTTAAAGTCTCTTTTAAATGGATCAAAAGAGTCATTGTGAGCCGCTTACCCGCTTGTTGGAGCTCCTGCTTCTGGGCAGCATGAAGAGATCCATTTCCCGCTGCTTTTCCTCCTCCTCCACTTTGCGCCGCTGCTCCCCTGGGATGATGTCATCCCAGTCCCGAGAAGGCTTCTCCTCCAGGTTGGGTGCGCTTTCCTCCATGGTGGAAAAATTGGCCACCTGAAGGTGTACAATGAAGAAGAAAAAAAAAATTCAGTTGGCACATTTGTTTTGGTTCATGAACATGGTCGCAGAAAAACACTTTTCTCGTATGACATAAGTAAACAAAGAAAATAAAACACCTTTCTCCTTGTTGGATGCTACGCACTGACTTGGCCACAGTCAAAGTGTTGCAGATCCCCTTTTTGCATTTTAACATGGCGACACAACTGCACGTGACTACACAGGCTTGTTTATATTCACCATGGATACCGCAAGCCCAAAATGGCCGCCTACTCCCATCATGCAATTTTGGGATAGTGGTATCCATGGTGAAGGTAAATGGTACTAGACTGCATGCAGAGTCACCACTTCTTTTAGATTGCGCAAGATAACGGAACTACAAATTGCGTTTCCATTTATTTCGATGCGCAAACAAACCACAGCATCGATTTGTAGGCACCTTAAACTGAGACAGGAGTTCATCGGTGGGACTTTGGCCCTGGTCACTTTCTCGAGTTTCTGCCAACCTGAGGATCTCATCGATGTCCATTTCCTGCAAGAACAGACAACGCACCGCTTTGGTTTCTGAAACGACGACACATGCGCTCTCAGCATACCGACAATGAATATCTAAGTACCTGAGGTTCAGACTCTTCTCCTTCGGCCTCTTTAAATAGCTCTTCTGCACCAAACTTGAGGATGGCGGTCAGCTCTTCCTTGTTAAATGGGTTCGAACTGGAAGACAAAAGACAGGGCACGTGTGATCGTTCCCGACAAACGCATCGACGCCACTCCCAAGAGGTCTTACTTGGTGTTGCCCGAGTTGCTGTCCAGTACAGTTCGTCCAGTGGTGTCCATTCGCTGGATGACCAGATGATCCAAAACCATCTTCTTCTTCGCCCTCTCGATGATGTCCTCCTCAACCGTTCCCTTGGTGACCAGTCGATATATATTCACCTACGATCGGGATCAAAGCGGGAATAACTGCAAATGTATTCCAGCAGACGGCTTCGGGGATTTGGGCTTGAGAACTACTGGACTGTGCTGAAAAAATAACAATACTGACGAACTGACTTTGACTTAACTTTCATTACAGTAAAGTTGACTTTAACGGTATATGACGGTATGTGGACTGCAGGACTCGTTGCATTAGCCTTGATAGCGCTGAGTCCCATTCTGCTCGTTGGGTGTTCCACAGGGTTCAGTTTTGGGGCCCCTACTGTTTTCATTGTATTTGCTACCCTTGGGTTCCTTAAGAAATCACGGCATTTCCTTTCACTGCTACTATGCAAACGTGATGCTCCGCTATTGGAGTTGCTATCAATTTCCACCCGTAGCATACCTGCTTCTTTTGGCCGATCCTATGAGCCCTGGCTTGCGCCTGCAGGTCATTCTGCGGGTTCCAGTCCGAGTCGAAGATAACGACGGTGTCGGCAGAGGCCAAGTTTATTCCCAAGCCTCCGGCTCTCGTGGACAAGAGAAAGCAGAAATCCTGGAAGACAAGATGATGGCAAAAACAGAACTAGCTAAAAATTCCAAGTAATCAGGAATCAAGCAACATTTAATGTAATCAACTATGAACAGCACCCGTTGATTACGGCGCTCAAATCTTGACCTTACCTCTGAGCCTTCGGCATTAAAGTGGTCCAGCGCTTGCTTTCGAATTTCTCCCTTGATGGAGCCGTCCAAACGCTAAAAAGAGAAGAGACAAATAACACCATAGTTCAGTCGATGCTGAACTACAGTCTATCAAAACAAATAGCGCCAACTAATAAGGACGGAGCCAAGCGCGTGCGCTGCGCGCGCTACCGGAGCCTGGATGCGCTGATATAAATAACCACATGAACTGGCCAAGTATGTGTGCTACAGCGCTGATATTTGATCTGTGTCAACACTAACAGGTTGGCTAGCATGAACACACATCATGACCAAGTGTTTTTAAAAGCACTTGCGAGTTTTAGATGAGGACAAACAATTGGTTGCTTTGTCTAGTTTTGTTTCTGTCGCAAGCAATAATTTGACTCCCTTGCTCTTCATCAAACATTACAAAAAAAATGGTGGTGTCTTGAAAAGGGCTTGAACGGATTGATGGTATTTCAATTCATGTCAATTGGAAAGATGATTTGCATCAGAGTGTCATGATGAAACACAAATCAAAGTGCAGAAAACAACAACAATAGGAGAAACATAACAGATTCGATTTCTCTGTTGCCACATTTCTTAGTACGGCGAAAGTAGGGACAAGAAGGTGCCTCCGACCTGAAACGGGTAGCGTTTTTTGGCAAGGTATTCAGCCAGGATGTCCAACATTCGAACCATCTGCGAGAAAATCAGCACTCTGTTGCCTCGCTCCCTCAGCCGGGTGAGCAGTTTGTCCAGCAGCACCAGCTTGCCGCTGCCCCGCACCAGAGCCTGACACACACACAAACGCAGCTCTGATCTGCATCGCCCCGAGTTAAAAAAAAAAAAAGGGCCTCTCAGCAAATTCACCTGCAGTTGTTCCTGTTGTGACTCGGGCTCGCCCTCCTCAGGCTGCTTGATGAGGAAGCCGTGGTTGCAGCACTTTTTCAGCTCCATAACAATGTTCAGGAAGCCCGAGGAGCTGCCTCGGGTGCCTTTGGAAAGAGCTTTGTAATTCCGCGTTAAAATCCACCTGCAAATTCAAAGAAATATTGAATTCTTAACATTTCCGCAGGGGGTTTCAAATTGCTACAGTTCAGAGTTTAATGAACATTTTTCCTACTTGTAAAATTGTTTCTGCTGCGCACTCATGTCAACGCGGAGAATCTGCTCCACTTTGGCGGGAAGCGATTTCTCCACGTCCTTTTTGACACGTCGGAGCAGGAAGGGCTCGAGGACTTTGTGAAGACTCTGGTAACCGTTCTCTCTCCCTTTGCCGTGGTCGTCCTCAAAATCTTCCCACGAGTCAAACCTGAGAATCAGAAAAAAAACATATATATATATATATTGTTTTGGAATGTGCGCCCGCCATTTTTGGTGGGATGGTGTGGGACTTACTTGTCCGGCATGAGGAAGTGCAGCAGCGACCAGAGCTCTTTGAGCGAGTTCTGCAGTGGGGTGCCGGTAATGAGCAGCCTGTGGTTTGACCTGAACTCCATCAAGGATTTGTACAAGAGGGAATCGTCATTCTTCAGCCGGTGAGCCTCGTCAACACCCAGGAAGGCCCAGTTGATGTTTCCCAGGACTCCCTGAAAGAAAAACAAACAATTCAATGAATTTTTTTTTTTTTTTGCTAGCCAGTGCTGTTTTAGTCAAAGTGAATTTAAAAAAAAAAAAAAAAAACTGTGGAAAGAAGCACCCACACCTTATCTTTGAGGAGAATTTCGTAGGTGGTTAATAGTGCATTGAAACGGATTCTTTTGGTTTGGTGATTAACCCACTCGTAGTCGCGGATCTATTCAAAGAAGAAAAAAATATTTTTATTTTTATGATCATTGACGAACTGGTGGTAGAAAAGACCACCTACGGATTTTCTGCTCATGACATCCCCGAGGTAGACCACCACGTTCATGTCGGGGGCCCAGGTGTCAAACTCCCTCTGCCAGGAGGTGAGCGTGGACAAGGGCACCACCACCAAGAAGGGCCCGTACAGCTGGTGCTGGTGGAAGAGGTAGGACAGGAAAGAGATGGTCTGGATGGTCTTTCCCAGACCCATCTCGTCTGCCAGAATCACGCTGTTGCATCTGAACATGACGAGGAGATGATTTATCACACTGTCCCTTTAACATCGAGACACATGCTTGATTTGGATTTCAGTACCTGCACCAGGAGTGAGCGAGCCAGTTGAGTCCGGCCAGCTGATAGTCTCTAAGTTGCAGGTTCTCGTCTCCGATGTATGACGGCTGTTTTTTCAAAGCGACAAATCTGGGCCTTTGTTTCAACACCTGAGAAGGAAACGACATATGAGGCACTTCATTTCAAACGGAATAGACGATTGGGCGGGGGGGGGGGGACCTTGCAGTCTTTGGAAGGGACGGTTTTGCTGGAGTTCCGGTTCAAGAAGCTGTCAATGCAGCGCTGGAACTTCTTCATGATCAGCGCCCCGTCTTCCCAGCTGCACTCGGAGTAGGGCAGGCCCATCCACTTGCATAGGTACTCGGGTTCGCTGGACGATATCTTGTGACTGTGAGCTGGAGGACCAAATGCGTTTAAGCCAGTGCGGACTTGAGAACGCTTCGATAATTTTGACTTTTTTTTTTTTTTTTTGCTTACACGGGAAGTCGGAGGATCCGTGTGTCTTTCCTGTTTTGGTGGCTGGTGATGACAAAACGGAATGAATACCAGCGTGTATGCAAATGTGCAGCGGCTCTTACCGATGATGCGCTCCACAAACTGGAACTGCTTGTTCAAGTCGGCAATGAGCTCCATCTGGCAGTTGTGGAACTCCACATCCTCGGGAGATGCCCTCTTCACCCTAAAACATTTGAATTTGTTCGTTTCTAAAAAGACAAAAGGTGCTTTTTGTATTGAAGCCAACCAAAATGGTTTGTCACCATGTGTTGAGCTCGTCATTTTTCTTTTTGAAGTTGTCCAGCTTCTTCAAGCCCTTGACCTTCTGCTGCGTGAGTGAGTCCAAGCTCTCCCACGTGTTGTGGATGTAAGACCAGCCCTTCCACTTGACCAGATAGTGCGTTTCGCCTTCGTCCTTGTCGGGGTCAAAACCTTCGCACGGGTCCCCGTTGTCCTGGACGGCATACATGGTCGTGGGAGCGCCCGTGGCTAAGAATGCCAAATGGTGTTTCAATAAATGTAAATTTAGAGCCGTCACACATTTCCACTCGGTTCACGACGCACGCAATACTTGTAATCACCTCCTTTTTTGCCGATCCTGGTGTCCATGACTTTCTCGATGGTCTCGCTGTCATCGTCCTGCTGCTCCTCGCACGCGTCGCCCGTCATCTCTATCAGATCGTCAGAGTCCGTTTCAAAGTCATGTTGGTCTTCTTTGTAGCTGCGGTGAGGAAACGGCAGACGTGTGATATATCGTGCGGTCACGCATCGTTCATTCAGGCACTGTTAAAGGCGCACTGATCGAAAATGTTGGATGGCCACGACAATGTTCCCAGCAGCCTTAGCAAAACTAAAATACGAAAAATAAAATACCTTTTGACCTTAGTTGCCCCTCTCCGACGGATTTGTCTCTTTGGAGTGTCGTCATCGTCATCATCCTCGTCATCATCGTCCTCATCGTCCTCGTCGTCATCCTCGTCCTCGGGTGAGGATTCCTCTTTCCTGAGTTTTCTTGCTTTTTGAGACAATTTTTTGTTTGATGATTTTGTCTGCGGTCTGTAAAAGAGCAACCGAAGCTCAGAAAAGGGAAGAGAAGAGGGGTTGATCCTCTTTAGAAAGCAACACAATTCCAAATGTTTTCTTTAAAGCAGGAGTGGGGAACTTTTTTTCCCTCAGCATTCAGGGTTGGATTTCCATTTTGGAAATAAATTCTGCGCTAACTTAATTTGCTCCATGACGCAAATCAATCAAGAGTATCTCAAAGTTCCCAATTGAAATGAATGTAAATGCCATTAGTCCGTTCAAGATTCTCCAAAAAGTAATGGATTTTATATCTGTCCTGTAATGTTTTCCTCAATTGCTATTTTCTTTGCGTCTACTTCTAATCTTAATCGTCACTTTTTTTTTTCCATGGGATTTTTTTGCCCCTGCCAAGCGTTCCGCTCTGTACTTTCACAGCAAATGATTATCAATCATTTATTAATTATCCACTTTTGCCTCTGCGGTTTTTCATGTGTTTATTTTGCCTGGCAGAGCAGATGAGGTGTTCCCACCCTTGCTTTAAGTCAAGCGGACAACGGACAAAAGGACATGGAATGAAGATGATCAGCGGGTAGCTGTCTGACGGCCAGGTAAGGCCGGCCAGGCCTCGCTAAGCTCTTACCTTCTAGCAGGAAGTCGTCTGGATCTAACTTTTTTCTCTTCCTGCTCACTGTCTGTACTGCCGGAGGCTTCCTCCTCGTCATCCTCATCCTCATCATCCCAGCTACTTTACGACAAAGAGATGCCACAAGTTCACCCACCACCCACATTACCGCTGTGACGAATTTCGAGTTAGTCATTTTGGGTGAGGTTCACGCAATTGGTTGGAAGGGGCTGTAAACAAGTGAACGTGGCAATAACACGTCACCTGGCTGACTGGAATCTAACAGATACCCACGTTCAGATGAGAGGAAATGAGTGCCAAATCAAATGCATCAGTGCCATTACGAGTGTCATGAAATGGTGAGGGATGCAAATACATGCGAGACCTGCACGAGACAAATACTCACTCCTTCTTTTTTACACGAGCGCTTTTCCTTTTTGGACTTTCATTTTCTGAGTCACTGCTACCCTGTAAAAATAGGAGCACAGGTTCAAAGTATCCAATCTATAAAAAAAAAATAAAAAAAACTCCAACCGGGGGTCATCGGTTTTCAAGGGCACACACAATGAACTGCTTGTAACTATAGAATAACTTGTCAAGCCCTGTCTGACTCATCATTTGCTTTGTTTTATACAAGTGTTCCTGATAAATGCAGTATGACTTAATTATTGCGTTTACACACAAATTTGTGTTGTTTGCTTCCGTAAACAGAGGACCACCTGCGGTATGTGTATGCTTTCTTGCGTTTACCCCAGCGCCAATGTTCAGGCGAGATGGTTCTTGTCTACTGCGATTTGACCTTCTGACGCCGTACACGTCCGGATGCTCCTCCCACATCTGGAAATAAGATCAGAATGACGACTATTAACGACAATGCCCCGAAAGTTTAGAATTTTCAAAGTTATCAAAATTCAAGCAAAGTCTTTATTTTTTCACGTAATAAAAAATAAATATCAGATATCAGAAACAAAATAAGCACCTAGTTGGAGGTGCTACTCTACCTTCTTGACATCAGCTAGACGTTCCTTCTTCTTCACTGGCTTGTCTTTGCGATCGCTGCATGCTTGCCTTTTGGACTCCGCAGACTCGCTCCCGCTCCCCGAACGACTCTCCGACCCCGAGGAGCTGTTGGACTCCGACTGGCGGGGCCGTCGCCTCTCGCTGCCGTGCTCGCTCTCGGACTGACTTCCCGAATCCGATGCGGAGCGATTGGATTCTTCCGAGGCTGAATTGCTGCGGGGACAAGAACGTGGCTCATTTCAAGCTGCATGTTCACACATCTGTGTTTTCGATACAAAACACTGTTCAGTCGTTGATGAAGAACTATAATAATAACTAATCATACACTAATAACTAATATATATAATAACTGTGGAAGTTAATACTTATTTTTTCTTAAAATAGATAATTTTCTTAAGTTGGTACCAGAAGAAATAACTTTCTAAAAGGCGAAATGTGTTTTGCATTTGGAAATTCAATACAATTGCGTCACAGCTGTCTGCTGCCGTTCCACACTCGAACACATGAGGGCATCATTCAACAATAAATTAAAAGCTCTACAATTGAATCGTCAACATTTAACATGCTTATTTTGAGCATTACAATCATTATTCAAATAGTTCATCAGAAAATTTAAAAAAGGTGACGGCTATGACTGTGTATAGGCAAGATATAACTACTCCGCGACGTCTCGCGATGACCTAACCCGGAAGAAGAAAGCTACTTTCCCTTTTCAAAATGAGGGCGGACGACTGATGAAATCTCACGTTCTTATTGGTTGATACGTTGCTATGTGACCATTCAAGTAATCGCGATTTCTCCGCTCAGTCTGTGGGAATGAACACTTCCGGTTCCCGAGCCACACACGCAGCAAGCAAACCCAGCGGGGGGAGCAAAGGGCCTTTGCACATTTTAAACAATATTTAACTAAATGTTAGTTACTCATTTCGAGAGGTTCAGGTCTAAGCATTTCGTGGCTGTTTCCCTGCTGCGCTCCCACAATGGTTACGTGTTGAGAGAGGGCAGTATGACACCAAGCAGGAACAAGCTGAAATGTAATGTTTAACCAAACTAAAATGGCTGCCACGAGTGCACAATACACACAACTGAGAGTGAGACAGTGTTCTCAAATATATACAGTAAGATGTGTGTGTTTTAATAGTTTTCAGCACACAGCAGGCATTCTGATAGATTTAAATTTGGCTGCAAATATTATAGTCAAGGAAGCAGAAAACACAAACCAACAGCTCAATTTACCTTATGATCATGATGCAAAATGTGCAAATGTTAGTTTCTTTATTGAGAAAAAGCTGGGGAAGATGTTAGCAAAAATGGGCCTGCTATATTTAATGTAATTAAACGTGTTAAGTCACAAAAAGCATGATCACAATGTAGATTAGCTACAATGCTACATTGACGCGTTCTTGATTAACGGTGTCAAGTCACAAGAAGAAAAGTATCCACACTCAATACTGAAGCTAAATTGAAGGAATACATTCCTGCTGATGTAAAAGTAATCCTAGTCTGATTTCAGTAAAGAAAAAAGTATGGCAAGCACTATAGACATTGAAATAAGTAAAAAGGTTAAAAAGTGAGCAACAATCTTAGTGAAGTTCTATTCAATGCAAATTTAAAGGCTGCATCCACACAAGAGTTCAAAGTGTCAGATAAATTCATTTGAAAGTAAATGTTGCATTTGATTATCTCGCTCCAGTTTGTTCACATCCACCATAGTGTAGCAATGTTAGTACAGCAGCAAAAGTTGCATTAACAATAACGGGTCAAATAACATTGATACGATGGTGCAATGCAGGTGCAATGCAGCACAATGTAGAAATATAAGGCCGTGTTGTTTTTAAGGTATATGAGAAAAGTAGAAGAAATTATTTGAAACAAAATAATTAATGCAATCGGATAAAGGGGAGTTCGACCGCATTAATCTCCAGGGACCAATCTTGCAGGGCACTACCAAACTCACTAGTGTAGTGTTAAAAAAAAACAAAAAAACTACAAAGATCGGGGTGTGGCTATTAAACAATACCAAGGTCACTGGTGACAGTGGTGCACTTCGTCAGTGGCACGCATATGCAAATGCTGGACTACAAACATACACAAACATACACATGCACACACACACACACACACACAGGTGATCAACTATGCTTGACAAGGTAAACAAATTCAGCGGACGCCAAGAGTCTATTTTATACAAAACACAATTAGTTCCATACCTGGAAGCATTGCTCTGAGTCGATCCTTCTTCGACTTGCTTTTTATTTCTGTTCTTCATCGTTGAAGAAAAATGTGTATGCTTTAAATGTGTGTATATATCCTTTGGGAGAGGTGATCTGATGTCCTGGTATTCGTGTCAAAAAAAAAGTTCCAGGAGACATAAAGTAGCACACAAGTCCCTCAAGATTGCCTTCGCCCCTCGACAGGCACTTTAAATCCCAAGCGGTGCGACGCCAGAGGAGAAAGTGGAATTAAATACAAATGATTGGGCATTATCTATCATTATCATTATATAGACGGAATATAGAGTTCCAAAAGGTATGTGCTATTCCATTAGCCAACATATGCAAGCGATTTGTCCAAGTGCCGAGTCGCATCAATTAATTGTAACTGCGTCATCGCGGGGAAAATGACAACATTAAAAATAAAGTAATATGGGATTAATTCAGCAAATAATGTAAACAGAGCAACCTCATAGCAAGGCAGTACCGATAGATTAACTATTTCGTTTCGATTCGCCGCGGTTGCAAAATAATAAAATCTCAAAAATCAAACCAGACTGCAAAAAAATAAGGTATATGTTATTAAATACAAAAAGAATCAGGTTTTAAATACATCGTGGGCCTCTCGGAACCCGCTCTGCTGTCAAGCGTCAGAGAGACAAGAGGCGAGCAGCACTCTAAAAATGGAGGCGCGCCATGGCTGCCGGAGCCCTGCATGGAAAACAACGGCAAACCCAGACGGCTCCTTCGACGCGCAAAAACGGCCACAAAAGCCCAGCGAAACGGCGTCAAACCCGTCAAAACGTCGAGCAAGTGAGCCGAGGCATCACGAGAACATAGCAGGACGTCGCCTCAGTCGACACAGGGGCAAGAAAAACGGAATGACGACAGCCCATAGCAGCCTTCCTAAGGATCATCCGCCATCTAGAGCTCCTTCCTAGCTCTGAAAGCCTTTGATTGACGTTATTTTCATTTAGCCAACACTCAGGTGATGTTTAAGTCCCTCCCCTTCATCTATAACTTTTCGTTTACAAAAACGTAAAATTATGTTCATCACAACTAAACAAACACCACCGAAAGTGTTCGGCTCACTTAAGTGGACAAAGAATATCGAAGAGTGGAAATATTTTGTCCTTTTGCAGCAATTGCATCACTTCCTGCATGAACAGGAAGAAGATAAGCCAGAGAAGCCATTTTAGAAAGCCGTAGGAAGCCATTTCATTTCTCACAAAATGCTACTTAACCATTTCAGAACCTGTTTCACTCTTTTATTAATTTGACATCATATTGCAGTAACCACTAGGAATAATGACACGAAAACACTTCACATCCTTTTGTCATACAGAACACTAATATTTGAAATGTATACGAGTAATCAATCTTTCTGGATACCATTCAATGACAAATGCATTGTTTATAATTACTGTTATTTGAAAATAACTGTTGCAAACATCTGAAATATGAATGTAAACAAATTCAAAATACAGTGCCAAATAGCGGAATATCTAATAAAACAAAGCCAAGAAAAAAATACAGAGTATACTTTATTCAAAGCAGCATGAGTACATTTGCTAATTTAGTGCGTCTCAAATACATTGAAAATGTTAAGTCCACAACACAGCTAGCAACATTGTTCCAATGTCCGCTGCGTTGTAAAATATTTTTAAAAATCCATACGAAACGTCGTCAAAAAACGGGTTCAGCTTGTCAAAAAATTGCCATCTTCACGTTAAACAACGCTATCTTCGCGTATTAGCGCTGTCTCCATTGTCTGCGAAATCCACTTGTATGAGGTCTTGATGAGACAAAAAAGAAGGAAACATTTCAGGCCACAAATACATGTCAAATGATCACTCACTGTGCCGCAGTTATCAAAAATCAAAAGCTGAAGTAGACTATTGCGTTGGTCAAATGTTAGCAACTGTTCGAAAAAGCAATTCAACAATTGACCACTAGTGGTGTGTCAGGTGTAGACAAAGACCAAATCCCCAAGTTTTCTTACTATAATACTCAACAGCAGAGACAGAAGAGAATCTACAAAAAGTTGGATAAACATCGGCAAGTGGGTCTCGGTGGTTAAGTCGATGGTTTAGCAACCGTGCAAAAGCCATTCAAGACATTTTTCATTGTTCAAATTTCGGTTGTTGGGTGGATGGAGTACAAAATAAAATTTGTCAAGTATAAAACAAAAAATTTGAGTGAATATACAATTTGCCGTGACGGAATGCAATAGCATACAAAGCGAGACATTTTACAACTACTACGTTACAACTGTCCTTTTTGTTTCTGTGGTTTCCAAGTCCAGTAGTGTTCAGAATAAAGCAGTTGTTTTTTTTTCTATCTTCAACTGTGGCAAATGCCTTTTTGGTCCACTTCCACTAAGTGGTACGGTTCAGTATAATTTGTATGCAGTAAAACATGATCAATCTTAAATTCCCAATTTATATGCTGCTGAAATTACGATAGCGAGAAAGTCACGTCATAACATAGCAGCGCATCGATTTAAGAAAAATGAATATACCAGACAGAACAATGCCATGGGCCAGTGACAATACGAAAAAAGAGAATATTGTCAAATTCTCAGCATTTGAGAAAATTTTAAATTTTTTTAATTATCGTCGAATTTTAATCCTGGAAATGACATCTGTTGCAAGTCTTTAGAATTGTAAGCACGTGTCATAAGGAAAAGATCGTAGGCTATTGTAAAGTTAAACAAAAACAAAAAAACAAAGAATATTTCAATTGGTTATATTTTTTCCAAATCAAGATGAAACTTGGAGAGAAAAAAAACTTACTGAGCTGTCTTCTATTGATCCCAATTTGAAAAATCCTCCTACCAGTCCATGTCTCCTCTGTGGAAGAGATGAGGACAACAATGAGTGACATCCAAAATGATGACTTGATGTGCTTGTCATGCGAGCCTATGTCTCCAGTTTGTTTTGGAAACACATTGGCTTTTATGATCGCGCCAAATTTGAATGATCTGATGTGAATGATCCATTATCCCAGCTTTGCAAACTATTTACCTATTTTTTAAACCATTTGTGGTGCATTATGGGGGGCACTGATCTTAGAAAGCTTTCCAAAGGAGTACAGGGCGGAATGGTCTTTGGGAACTAGTTCCAGATGGTGATTATCACTGTCCATCAAATCCATAGTCAGCAACCAGCTCCAGAGTCTACAATCAAGATTTTCTTCAAATGTCAAATAAGTGCGCTCTTTCAAAATGAAGACAAGGGTTGGGTACTCTAACTTTACTGGAATTAACGAGTATGTTTTTGCTGGCAAAGTCAAAGTTCTTCACTTGAGTGTAGCTAAATTTTCAGAATCCTTAATCATTCCTTGAGTTGTGAACATGAATCCTCAAGATTTGAAGATATAGTGAAGTACAATCTTGAAATTTACTTGTCGAGAAGGTCCTAAAAACGAATGTGGCTCATGGGAATGGCTATTTTGTTCAACTCCTAGTTTCTGATGGGCCATCATTGAAAATTAAGGGGCCAAGTCGCTGGAATGAGCCATGGAAGCCATATGGCTAGTTATGGAACCAACTGAACAGATTACATCTTTGGACCAGGCAATTTCGCAGCGATCTTGATCACAATTGGACTGTTGCGGTTGCCCAAGGCCATGAATGAGAATGAAATATGGCTAAATGGGAATATTCACAGGCACAACCAGGTAATTTCTATATAGTCATTTGTGATTCCAGAACGTTAATGACCTTCTCATCTGCAAAATTCACCTTCGTAGGCTCGTTTGGGTAGTTATAGTATCCCACCCATTTGGAAGTGAAAACCGTCCCACTGGATTGACGAGGGCGTGGCTTAGTCTAGATAGGTACCTATGGCTGTTAGTCTTCATGTCATCTTTTTTTCATCTTACTTTCACATTGAGATTTTTAATAATCTTTAATAAGCCATCCACCATTACTGACAATGTCAAAAAGGCCTACAGTGTTGTCCGATTGATACAAACTTCCATCCAAGTCGATGCTCAACTTCATCCTTAGCCTAAATTCTTTGAGGTATATAAACGCCCATAGATGAAAACCTCAACTTGTAAGTGATGACACCACAAATACCAAAAATTCTCAAATGGTATTGCAATGAATGCCTATTATGACTACAATCAGTTTTTGTGAATTGTATTTGGTAAATAGGGTCCCTATTCGGAATAACCAAACATTTGTGTCGCACGTTTAAGTAGCTAGCCAAAAATCTCTTCAAGCGATCCAGTCGATGGATGAAGTCCCAATTAATTTAACAGTTCGTAAAATTAAATAACTAACGAAACAGTAAGATCCTATCCTTTTTTAGCATTCTATGAATATGAACATTTGTCACTATTTCCGAAATGCAACAAATCATAGCGGGTAACAGGTTTTAGCAACACCGTAGTTACGAAATTGTACATTAGCAAGAAAATATATATTCGCGTACTTTTCAAATTTTGTTCTCGTTGGTTCATAGTGTTCGCTTTACAACTCGCAGCCAAGGAGTATTTCGAAAAATGTTTTCATTCTTTGAGAAAACACTTACAATTCTACTCTGGAGAGTAAATCGGACAAATCCATCCGCAATGTCTTCGTAGCCTGACGTCAGCCCTTTAAAATACAAAAAGTTTGCGTTACGAGACGAGACAAGCCAATAGCACAACCTAGTGGCTACATATGACATGCAGTCAATACTACACAACATGTTAAACAACGAAAAAAACGTACCATCTTCCTTGGGTTAGCCGATCCTGTCCTTCTACAGCCCAGTGTTATCGGCCAAGTGGAATCCATCTGAAATACAAAATGGTTGTTAATTTAGACGGATCATCATTTTTTTAAAACGCGCAATTTGTTTTCAGATATTTTCAGTAATATTGCCGACATTTGGTGTAATGTAGTTAAAATGAGTTTAATTATGGTAATGTGCTTCGTCAATTGGAAAACACTTAATATCTCTTGGGGGTTTATTATTTTTGCTCTCTACAGTATAAACCCATAGGGAATTGGTGAGCCAAGATATTTTTCCCATAACGTGGACTAATTCTTACATTCAACATATATCGTTTGATATTCACATATGGTTAGGTATTTTGTTTAGATGTAATTGTCTACTAGTGTCACTAAGCAACTGTCTTGTCTACGGGATTGTGGTTTAAAGAACATTTTGTGCATTTTCCTACTTTATTATTTAGACTTAAGTCAATATAAATGTGCATTCATATGTTCTAAAATGATGCCTTAATGTTTCTTGCAGGTTTAATGTAATATAGATTGCATGTGTAAAACAAATTTTAAATTAAATCTCCATGCAGTACCTTAAAGGGTTAAATACCAACACCCTATTTTATATTTCTAGATATACTAAGTATTTAAACATACGGTGTCTTCCTTTGATGAATTTACCAAGTGCAATTTGTTTAGGGAGTATTCAGTAAATGATTTGTTGTAAATCTGTATATACATCATTTCGGGTTTTTTTAGCGAATTGGTAAAAAATATTTAAAACTAAATTGTGTAAGACTTTGAAATAACTACACTACATCTTCATTAACAGTGAATTTGATCGTGTGATTGCAAAACACGTCTATCTGCCATTTAAGGGAATTTTACAATTCGACAAAAACCCTTAAAAATGATTATAAGAGGGGAAAATCACAAAACACATAAATCCATACAGGATTTGTCACAAAGCACCTGTACACGGTTTAAAGACTAAACATTTTCCGAATACATTGCTTTTATTCGACATAAAACACACAAGGGCATTTGTCCTTTCAAGGACAAAGCAAATTTTAAATGCGTAGGTTGAAAGACAACGAGAAACATCGAGAAAAATACCTTTCTTCGACTATCATCCATGTAAATACAATGCAGGGCAAGCAATTAAGTTATTTTACACTCACTACCACTAAATACAGAACGAATTTCGTCGTCTAAATTGTTGTCTTTATTTCAGGCAGCACACCATAGCCATTTTTGTTTTTTACAACACTGCGTCTCTGTCGTCCTTTTCCACCATATTGCTCCGTCCACCCTGTCGACGCGCTTTCCCGCCTTTAAACGTGTAATTGTTGAATTTGTTCTTACCAACATCGTCGTTTCCGACTATCCGCCGTCGTCTGCCCCGGTTGGCGTGTTGTTTTCTGGCAATTTTCGTCGTTTTAGTGAGCGTTTGGGCGCCATGGCTCTGGTGCGCTTTCCTGTTGATGCAGCTCGCTTGCCTCCTCTGTTGCGTGTGTCTTTCTTCTCCGCCTCCCGACCAGCTCATATCCTTCGCGGGCTCTGCCCACTTTTTGCCTCGCAACGTAAGCGAAGCTCCACTTCCTCCCCGCCTAGTTGACGGCAATAGCAATGGCCGCCATTTAAGCGCTAATGTCGTCGTCTTGTTGTTTCCTGACACGACAGAAGAAACAGTCGCACACGTTGTCCGTACTTATTTTTATATCAAATAAAATGATACAGCTAGCTTTGGTTATTGATAATGCCACCCATTCAAACAAAATGAAACATTTAACTGAAGATTACATCCGTTTTTTCTTTAGGTTTGAATGTGAAAATTCACTATTGCCTGGATTTGAGCTCCAAACGATTTAATTTTTAAGAAGAACTTGGTCAGGTTAAGTTAGTTAGTTAGTTTGTTAGTTTGTTTGTTTTCCCTCATTCAGCCAGATTATCATACTTAAAGATATTTTTATACTTTGACTTTTGTCACTATAAAAATGCATTGTAAAAATGGACAGCAATACAGAAAGATGGATTATAAACATAGTGGTATAAACTATAAACGAATGAAAACCCAGCAGAATTTTCTTCAGATTTGCCTTGTCTCTTCATGCACAATACAAGTTGGATTGATTGATTGATTGATTGATTGATTGATTGATTGATTGATTGATTGATTGATTGATTGATTGATTGATTGATTGCACCACAAGACACTGTTTGGTTTGAACTATAAGTAACCAATAAGGTAATTAGCAAAAGCTGCCTCACGTTATAGTCTCATAGTTACAGGCAAGAAAAACAATTCTCAACACGGTCCCTCGTATTCGTCTTATTATTCATCACCATTTTAATCAAATTTGTTATTATACATTCAGCGGTGACATCATCTAAATCTCGCTAACTGGCAGTTCAGTCAATGCAGCCTTTGTTGGCTGCTTTGTGGCGCCTGTGCTATGCACTCCACCCCCATTGGGAGCCAATGAGATGATGTACGCTGCGGCGCATGCCCATTGCAGGAGGAAGACATCTTAAAAAAGATCATCCGCCTGGCAACAGCAGCGGCCTGCAAAAATGTGGCCAGTGTAAGATGAGCCAACACTGTGGCCAGCAAAACTGGTTTATAGGGGGAAGGGAATAAGTACACACGTACCAAAGGTGTCAGCCTTGGTGTCAATGCATTCTGACACTGATGTAAAGCGACTCTACTCATAAAGGTAGACATTACGTGGATAGAAGAAGTCTTCACACCCTAATTCCAATGCCTGGGTTTTGTGGTTTTTAAAAAGAAACTGTCACTAAGATAAATAACATCAAAATGTTTCCTGACGTACAATTAATACAAAAATGCAAAACCAAATGACAAATCATTGCAAAAGTGTGCACATCCTATTATTACTGGCTGTGTTCCGATTCATCCAATCACATTGATACTCATGTTAAATGGGATTCTGCTGTGGTTTTGTATTCCGTTAATGTTGCGGAATTATGGCTACAAAGTTCAGCCTTGGTTGCATCATATTCTAACAGCCATCCTCAGTTTTAAGAGGGCGTGCACACGTTTTAGTCTCTCAGACCAAACAAATTACATCTGAGCAGCCTTGTGCAGATATTTGTGTTTAGCATTGTTGTATTAATCCTGGAAGCAAAGATGACGTGTAATTTGTACGCAGAAAATTACAGCTGCTGTTGTGCATGTGAAGGTGTGCCCTGCAAAAACAGCCCAAACAGGATTACTACATTCATTGGCTTAACGTTTCTAAAAACTCCCCACCTTGCACCACGTTACATCGGTTTCTTATAACATCTTACCTGGCGTGACAAGTGTTCATTTGCAAGACGCTTTAGGAGCAGCTTCTTTCAACCTGTCAAAAAGAATTCTTGTCATCACATTTCACTCAAAACAGCATGTCTCATGTCTTAACCAATAATTAATAATAGGTTCAATAATCTTCAAAACGATTAGAATTGTCAAACGTGATCATGGAACTGTGTGCACAAAGGTCACACTGTCCTATCGGTAGCTCCTCCTTAGGCAATGGTTGCATCCTATTATAACAAATGGCCTCCAACCAGAACATACTTCGTGGAAAGGCAACAGTCAAATGACGTCTGTTGTTGTTTTGTGCTGCCACCTGGTGGGCATTACAAATATTGCAACAAAGACGACTCGGTCGATCAGCAAGCTCGCAATGGAAACGAAACGAACAAGATGTGCCTTTCACTTGCAAACTAAGCAGTACATTTTAAAAAACAGATTAGTTATCAAATTGCAGCATTTTATTCAAAAGGACTACATAGGCTAAATTTTGTAATTTGGTCAGATGTTGACGTCAAACGGGCAGTTGAATTCCGAGGCTAATTTAGTTCACATATTCGATTCATGACTGTGGACGTGTTCATTTAATAAACCTTTTTTTATTTGGTGGTGTGCCATGATATTTTTTGGGTGGTAGGGTGTTATGGAAATAACAGTATTCCATTCAAAAGATTAAATCTTATCATTTAGATACAGCAGATTAAACCAGTGACGTCAGCCGTAGACATTGCCAATTCCGAGTTTGTCAGGAAGGCGTCACTGGATTTCTACATCCCACATGAGCAACAAGAGGGGGCTGGTCCATTGAGCGCTTCCGGAGGGGGTGGATAATCCCAATCCAAGGTATTGCCTTCAATTTGCCTCAAGGGACCCGCTTCACAGAATCAAATGCAAGTTGAAAACAAAATCTTTTAATTCATTGTAGATTTGCACTACAGTCGAGATGTTATTTTGTGTCTTTCGTTTTCTTTATTTTGTAAAATAGCAAAACGTCAGAGCAACCTGTAGTCAACAATGTGACAGCTGTTGTTGCGAACGTGACGTTTTTGGAGAGGAACTATAAAGTGGATCCGTTTTGGCTTCAATGGCGACCTTCTATTTAGCTCTAACTTTAATCGCGGCGGCGTTCTGGAGCGTCGAAGGCGAGCCCCGAAGTCTGCCTTCTCTCGCCTCGCCCCCGAACGCGACGTCGGCCGCCGCGGCATCCGTTAACCTCCTCCAACATGATGACGGCGGCGGCGACAACGGCACCCGAGCGGCCGTCGGATCCCCGACTTCTTCCCTCATGACGCATCTACCCACGCTCAAAGTCATCGTCATTTGCACCTGCGTGTTGACCGGGGCTCTCATCACCTGCCTGCTCTTCAAAGTGGTCAGGTAAGCAAGGGCAAGTGCGGAATTTAGGGACAATCTTTGTACTGTTATTCCAAATTCCCTGCATGAGCGTGCAAACACAAGCGTCTGTTTGGCACCTCATGATTTGAGAGTTTGTTTGCGTGAAATGTCTTTTGACCCAATTTGGAGCATGTGATTGTGTTCAATTCTGCGAAAAGTCAAGGTCTGTTTTATCATCTTCTATCAGAGGCAGTCGAACTGGATCACTTTGAAACTAGGGATGCATACAAAACAGCTTTTTCTGTTATCGTGCAGGAGGATAATTATTTGACCTGACATTTTTGTAGGGTTAGACACAATGTAGAAGTAATCAAATGTGCATTTTATTCGGTGGAACAAATAATTGTGGGTAATGCTTGGTGGAGAAATCCTTGTTGACGAACAGTGACGAGACTTTTTCTTAGTAGTTGCTCACTACTGGAATACAGCTAAAGACAGATTTGGGCCCTTAAAAAAAATCAGCAGGGGATTAATTTACTTCCCTCGCTGTCAATTCAAAATTTTACCCCGTAAAAATGTTGAAATATTGTCTTTTAATTGCTAATTACTCTTTTTTTTTTTTTTTTTTACAGATCTGGGAGGAGAATCAGGAAAACCCGCAAGTATGACATCATCACGACCCCCGCAGAGCGAGTGGAGATGGCTCCCCTCAACGACGAAAACGACGACGAGGACGACTCGACTCTGTTTGACGTCAGTTACAGGTTTGCTCTTTAAAATATTTGCTTTGGGTACAGCAAATAATAAACAATAATATTATATCTATTGACGGGCGATGCTAGCAAAGTGCCGCGCAGTGTGATCGGCAACATGCTATAATCTTTCTATAATCTCATCTAATCAACTTGATTAGAACTGTCCGAGTGTGACCCAATTGACTTTTGGTGCTATACAAATGCGCTTCATGGACTGTTTTGAAGGGAACCGAAAAAGCGAAACGCTCATGCAGCGAAACTTGTTATACAGAAGCGGCTGCGATGGGATGTTGACACAAGGTTTCACCCTTCCGTCCTTCCCATTGTTGCTTGGTGTGTGGGCGCTTCCTCAAAAGGAAGATCCGGCGTCCTGTTGACGCCATCCTTGTCCAAACTCACTTTGCTTTTCTATCACACGTCCAGTGATGGCGGTCTTTCTGCTTTCTCGCAGGTGAATTGGCCACCGAGCAAAATGTGACCACCTTCTCCTTTTGGATGGACCCGTGCAGCGCCTCGTCTTTGGTCTTTTGTTAACGCCTCTTGTTGAATGGTCTCGCACGAATGGAAATGTTGTTGTTCATCTGCATTTTTCACACTGGCTTAGTCATATCTGATCTGGACCTGCGAGCCACATTGTGCACATTTGTAAATTTGGACTTGACTTCCATAGCAAATACGTCCACAGTACTAACTTTAGTGCACTCTTATTAAAAGATGAGCCTCTATATTATTATTTTTTTTTTTATCTGTGAACTAATTTGCTGCTATCTCGGTTCTAGAGTATCTGAAGAATAATATGCTATATTTGTGTCTTACCATTTATATATTTTTTGTTGTTACGACCAAATCAAGACTGAGTGTCTTCTCTTTGTATTTTGAATTCAAACATTAGCAATTATTTTTGCTCATAGAATGACGTGATTTTTGACATATGAAGGCAAAAGAAAACCTCACTGAAATTTCACCAAATCTGATTTTTCTGATTTTCCTCATCCTGTGAAGCAGTCAGCAATTTCATAAACTCCACATTGAAGATTTTGAAAATATTTGGACAGAATCGTCTGCTACCTATAATTCTTGGTTATAATAATTGTGAGCTATTTGAAGAGTGTCGTTAATTTTGTAAACGGGCTTTAATGGCATCCCTGCTTAGTTGCAATAAAAGTTTGAAATATTGCCACAGTGGCCTCCTTTGTTTCCCTTTGTGAAATAAAAACACCTGTTTCAACTCTTGTCACGTTAAGATTTTTTTTTGCATCACAAAAATACATTCATATTGTCGTAAATAAACATTGAAATGTCCTTGAGTCAAAGAACCAGAAAATCAATATACAATTGATGTGGTTGAATATGACACATTAGGGGACGCAAGTCTGAGAAGATAGACCTTGTACATTCATTTAAAAAAAATACATTCTCAGCATTGCATTGAAAGCTAGTGTTCTTTGCAATCTTTTCACTAAGTTGACTCTTGCAAGTCTGTGCAAACACGACTGTGTGGCCAGCTGCTACACTTCTACTTTGTTTCTCATCGGGAGGGGGGAGGGCAATCAAATAGTACATTTTCCCCTTTCTTCATTTGCCTCCGCAGGCTATGCAACATGAATCTTGAATCGAATAAAGGATGCCCTTATACTTGTGTTTAATGAGTTAAGATGGATTTTCAGTAGTGGCTTGTGGGCTCCCTCTAATGGTGGACCAGGGAAATAAATCTCAGGCCAAGTCCAGTTCAGTTGTATTTAACTTGTAAAGTTGATTTTCTGCCTTTTAGTCACACAACCAGGTTCTTTTTGTTTTACCTCAAGGTCATCAGGCCTCTTCTTTGAGCTTCGAAAGTCCTCTTGATCTTCAAACCACTTCACGTGGCTATACTACCATTTAGATGGTCAAATGCGTTCATCTCATCTTCCGTTAGGTTCAATAGTGGAATTATTTTCTTATACTCAGACTTCTTTGGGAACTTCTTAATCTTCTAAATCAGGTTGAGGAACCCTGGTCCTGTGAGAGCCGAATCCTGCCTGATCATTTGAATCAGGTGTATTGCGGCTGGGAAACGGGTAGATTGGGGTTCCCCGGGTTCCCCGCCCACCCCTGTGCTAATCGCTTCAGGTGACGTAACTGCAGTCAAATTACTTCTTCATTCATGTTCAAAAGATTGTTATGATGCTGTTCCTGAAAATAAAATGTAAGTCTCATTTTCATGCACAATTTAGGCTTACTATGTTGGTGAATGATGGTCACGGTGATATCTTGGGTGGAGAACCAAGTTTTTTTTTTTAGAACCATTGTCTTCTCAATGTTGTTACCGCAGTCAAAAGCTGCTTTGTAAATTGAAGGTCAAAAAGCTTGCGAACAAAGTGGAGTCCCACAGCAATTACAGAAAACAAAATGTACAAAAGCAAGCTGACGTGAGCGTAGCCTGCATGGTCAGTGTTTCCATGGTGATATTCCACCGGCTACTCGCTCGGGAGCTCGGCAGTTGGCAGTGTGAAGCCGCAGCGCCCCCTGTCGGTGTAAGGCGCTAAGCGTCCGAAACTCCAGCGGCATGGTGTGCGGGCTGGAACTGGACGTGTACTCGTATTTGAGAGAGTCATAGTAGTGGTACTTGACCGCCTTGCCCGCCGGGTCGCGTAAGAAGGGCCAGAAGCCGTAAAGATGGATCTCCTCGCAGAAGCGGGTCGCCAGCGTGTACATGAGGAGCCCTGTGGTCGGACGCTTGATGTGGACCTGATTGGTCAGCCAGTAGCTGCAAACAAAGAAAGCAAATTATCATATTTTATTATATTTTCTTTATTTGAATTTATTTATTTATTTATCTATTTGCAAATAAAAATGAAATTCACTGGTAGATTTTGCAGACGGTATAAGGTCTGCTATGCTTTGCAGCCGAGATGTTCGTTTCATTAATGAGAACTCTTGGCATTTGGTTGCACTCTAAGCTTTTTTTGTGCACTCGGAACATAATAGCTGATGCTTGCTGAAAAACGACAAGGTTGGCGAAGCACTCATTTCACAGCTTTATATAAAAATAAAAAAAAGCAAAGGCCTTTGTTTCCGTCAGCGAGAACATGGAGTGAAAACGCTGAGCACACACACACACGGTTAATGGCAGAAGTGGCGGCGCGCTTGTTAGCCAACCCATGGAAAATGGGATCATTTGCTCCCTGACCAGAGGTGTTTCTTTTTTAATGAGGGAGAAAAAA